>NC_091995.1:19403359-19518357 GCF_044704955.1 Pristiophorus japonicus | reverse complement strand
CTCTCTCTCCCCCCTCTCTCTCTCTCTCTCTCTCTCTCTCTCTCTCTCTCTCTCTCTCTCTCTCTACCCACCCCTCTCTATCTTGATCTCAATCTATTCCCCTCATCCAGATTGTGTTCTCCACACTTTAAAGGTGAGGTGGGTGTATTTTTTCTCTCACATTAAACTGATGGCATCTTGTTGCTTCTTTTTTCCCCATCCCCTATATTTTAAATCATCCTCAAGATATTTCCAACTGCTTTTGGTCATCTGTCCCCAAATATTTTGCTATCACTTGGTGTCGGAATATCTCCTATGTGACAGCAACATGGGAAATTTATTACATATATTTATTAGTTATACAAATATTGGATATAGGGAAAATGGCTGTTTGACCTTCAGGTTTATTACATGCAAGTTAGTGTTTTCCCCTTTTTGGGGGGAAGGGCTGACTGGGCTTCTCAATCTGGAGTAGGGAAGGAAGTTGGGGTGTGGGGAGTATCAAAACCTGATCCAAATGTCCAAATCTCCACTCCGGGCAAATGGAAAGTTTTCATTTAATGACTATGTTGGAGGTGGGGAAATCACTCAAAGCTGGAAAGCTTCTTCATGGGCAGTCCTTCGTATCGAGGATGACCAGCTTCCACCAAAAAAGGATAAGTTCACGGGTGTTTCAATGAAAGACCTAATATTCCAGGTCTCGAACTACATGTTGAAGGGTGGAAGATGCCTGTGCGTGGATTTTTTTAACACATGGTGGCCGTTGCACACCAGCCACCACACGGGCTGGACAGAGCTAGGTCTTGGTCCAGTGGCAAGGATTAACCAAGATGACCGGAGACCAGCTCTGCTGCACGGACCTAGTGCACACACACATATCGCAATGTGGGCTGGCCTGTGGACTTCAACTTCAAGCTAAGCTGCAAATCTTAGCAGACATCGGAACTTCCTTTTTTATTGAAGGAAATAGTAGTTACATTTGCCAGAGACTGGTTGATTTGTTGGAACCAGGGAGTAGTATGAGGTCATGAATAAATCGAGCTGCTCGGATGTCCTTGTGGGTCAATGCATTGCCATGTTCAGGTATTGCACTGAACCATAAAGAGCAGGAAGGGCTGAGGTTTGCTCCTTTGTCTTTGCAAAGTTAGCCAATTTTAGAGTGACGATTGGGGTGTTGTAATTGGCCTCTTGGGCTAGGGGTGGGGCAAAATGTAATCCTTGGCTACCTAGTATATCCTCTGTTGGAAAGCACGCATGCTTGTTCAGAATTGGCTTGTCTTTGATGTTATCTGTGGTCAACTAGCCTGCTGATACTCTCTGCCTAGGCTCATCATAGAATGAGAGAGCACAGAAGGAGGCCATTCGGCCCATTGTGTCTGTGGCGGCTCCTTGAATGAGCTATCCGATTTGTCCTGCTCCTTCCCCATGGCCTTGCAAAGTATTACCGGCGTAGGATCACCAGATTGTCTCCTCACCGGGCTTGTCGATCAGAATGGAAGAGATTTCCCACCCTGGCTCGCTAACATAGTGCACCAGTGTTAACCTCACAAGGTAATGGTGACACTAGATCTATTGTATACTATGGTGTGGCTCCACATGCACTATAGTCTCTCCCATGTTTTTGTGTCTCAATTTATCTCCTTTTATACATTCCATGTCTGTCTGACACTCACTCCGCTCCTCCTCCTCCCCCCCGCAACAACTCTTATGTTTTAAAAATTACAATTCAGCATTCTGTTTCATCATCATAGGCGGTCCCTCGAACGAGGATGACTTGCTTCCACATGAGTTCACAGATGTTTCGATGAAGGACCTAATATTCCAGGTCTCGAACTACATATTGAAGTGTGGAAGATGCCTGTGCGTGGATTTTTTTAACGTGGGGTGACCGTTGCACACCAGCCACCACACGGGCTGGACAGAGCTAGGCCTTTATCCAAGACGACTGGAGATCTGCTCTGCTGCACGGACCTAGTGCGCACACATAGCGCAGTGTGGGCTGGCCCGTGCTGCCCCTGGGCCCTCGGCTCTTCAGGGCCCCGTACCCTCATTCGCCGCACCTCCACCACAAAAACACGCGCTGCACCTCCACACCAAACATTCTGTTTATACTGTATATAGCTATCCAATTAGTCCCACTCCACCCTGCTCTTTCCCCAAAGCTCTGCAAAATTTTCCTCCCAAGTATTCATCCAAACCTCTTTTGAAAGCCACGATTGAATCTGCTCCCACTGCCCTTTCAGTTAATGCATTCCTGATTTACAACAACTCGCTGTGAAAATGTATTTTTCCCTCATGTCGCCTCTAACCGAATGAATCCAGGATTGAACTCAATGATCTAAAGCAGATGAATTTGTGTTGACTTTGTGACCAATGGGACGTGATATAGGTAGGGTGTGGGCGCCACTTTGCAACATGGGTTCAAATGAACCAAGACCTTCAGGCTGTTTGATTTCATCCTTGCAAAACACCAATTTCAGTTTGGTGGAGCTATTTCTTCGGTGGAGCTATTTCTTCAGTGCATCCATGGTCAGGGCCCCAGCCACTGTTCAAGCCATTGATCGTGCTCTGTGCAACGAAATGCTTTCTGATGTCTGTCTTGAAGTTGCTCTTTCAAAACCCTGAACCTGTGCCCTTTCTCCTGCTTGTGTGTCTGAGATGGTCGGTCCTTGGAGGGGTTGGTGGTTGGTGTGGGTGGGTGGGGTTGGGGTGGGTGGTGGGGTGGTGGTGATGGTGGGGTTGGGGGGGGGTGGGGGTTGGGGGGAGTGGGGTTGGGGGGGGTTGGGGTGGGGGTGGGGCATTGGGGGGGCTTTGGGGGTGGGGGGGGGCGTTGGGTTGGGTTGGGGGGGGGTGACCAAATATATGGGGATGAATTTGAACCTAACCCACCTGTCGGGATCGGGGGCAAGGGAGATGTTACGTCCCCTCCTGATTTTACTGTCCATTGAAGGCCCCGATCCCATGGGTTTCCCGCCCTACAGTTTCCATAGAGTACCCAGGAGCATTTTTCACAAAAGACAAGGGCGATGCAGACATTGCAATTGGGGAGGAGGAGTATGAAATATTAGATTAAATAAACATAGTGAGAGAAGAAGTACTAAGGGGCTTAGCAGCTTTGAAAGTGGATAAATCCCCAGGCCTGGATGAAATGTATCCCAGGCTGTTAAGAGAAGTAAATGAGGAAATAGCAGAGGCTCTGACCATTATTTTCCAATCATCTCTGGCTATAGGTGTGGTACTGGAGGACTGTTAACATTGTACCTTTTTGTTTAAAAAGGGAGAAAGGGATAGACTGAGTAATTACAGGCCAGTCAGCCTAACCTTGGTGGTGGGAAAATTCTTGGAAAAAATTCTGAGAGACAGTTTTAATCTTCATTTAGAAGGACATGGTTTCTTCATCATAGGCAGTCCCTCGATATCGAGGATGACATGCTTCCACTCAAAGTGAGTTCTCAGGTGACTGAACAGTCCAATGCGGGAATTACAGTCTCTGTCACAGGTGGGGCAGACAGTGGTTGAAGGAAAGGGTGGGTGGGGAGTCTGATTTGCCGCATGCTCCTTCCGCTGTCTGCGCTTGTTTTCTGCATGCTCTTGGCGACGAGACTCGAGGTGCTCAGCGCCCTCCCGGATGCTGCTCTTCCACTTTGGGTGGTCTTGGGCCAGGGAGTCCCAGGAGTCGGTGGGGATGTTGTACTTTGCCAAGGAGGCTTTGAAGCATTTTCGTCGCCCACCTGGGGCTCGCCTGCCGTGTAGGTGTTCCGAGTAGAGCGCTTGTTTTGGGAGTCTCGTGTCGGGCATGCGGACAATGTGGCCCGCCCAACGGAGCTGATCGAGTGTGGTCAGTGCTTCGATGCTGGGGATTTTGGCCTGAGCGAGAACACTGACGTTGGTGCGTCTATCCTGCCAGTGGATTTGCAGGATCTTGCGGAGGCAGCGCTGGTGGTACTTCTCCAGCGCTCTGAGGTGTCTGCTCGTCAGAGTCCACGCCTCCGAGCCACATACTGTCAACCGTGAGGGATTATGGAGCGTCATCCTCCGTTTCAGCTGCCCTCAAAAGTTTGTCACCACCTTCCGTCTGCTCCACGATGACATGATAACCGTGATCCTGACATGGATTGATCAGGGACAATCAGCATGGATTTGTTAAGGGAAGGTCGTGTCTGACGAACTTGATTGAAGTTTTTGAGGGGGTAACAAGGAGGGTCGATGAGGATAGTGCGTTTGATGTAGTTTACATGGATTTTAGGAAGGCTTTTAATAAGGTCCCACATGGCAGACTGGTCACGAAAGTAAAAGTCCCCATGGGATTCAAGGCAAAGTGGCAAGTTAGATCCAAAATTAGTTCAGACGAAGTAAAGGGGGTAATGGGTGTTTTTGTAACTGGAAGGCTGTTTCCAGTGTGGTTCCGCAGGGCTCAGTATTGGGTCCCTTGCTTCACTGATTTAGATTTGAATATAGGGAGAGATGTTACAAAAATTGGCAGTGTGGTTGATAATGAAGAAGAAAGCTACGGACTGCAGGAAGATATCAATGAACTGGTCAGGTGGGCAGAGCAATGGAAAATGGAATTCAGTCCTGAGAAGTTTGGGGAGGGCTAACAAGGCAAGGGAATACACATTAAATAGTAGGACACTGAGCAGTGTAGAGGAACAAAGAGACCTTGAAGATCCCTGAAGGTAGCAGGACAGGTAAGATAAGGTCGTTAAGAAAGCATATGGAATACTTGTCTTTATTAGCCGAGGCATAGAATGCACCCCATCATCATAGGCAGTCCCTCGGAATCGAGGAAGACTTGCTTCCACTCCCAAAGTGAGTTCTCTGGTGGCTGAACAGTCCAACACGAGAGCCACAGACTCTGTCACAGGTGGGACAGACATGCGTCGAGGGAAGGGGTGGGTGGGGCTGGTTTGCCGAGCGCTCCTTCCGCTGCCTGCGCCTGACCTCTTTGCGTTGAGACGCAAAGAACTCAACACCCTCCCGGATGCACTTTCTCCACCTCGGGCGGTCTTCAGCCAGGGTCTCCCAGGTGTCAGTGGTGATGTCAAACTTTACCAGGGAGGCTTTGAGGGTGTCCTTGTAACTCTTCCACTGGCCTCATTTGGCTCGTTTACCATGAAGGAGCTCCACATAAAGCATTTGCTTAGGGAGTCTCGTATCTGGCATTGTGAACTATGTGGCCTGCCCAGCGAAGCTGATCGAGTGTGGTCAGTGCTTCGGTACTGGGGATGTTAGCCTGGACGAGGACACTGATGTTGGTGCGCCTGTCCTCCCAGGGGATTTGCAGGATCTTGCGGAGACATCGTTGGTGATTATATCTCCAGCGACTTGAGGTGCCTTCTATACATCATCCATGCAAGAGCAGGGAGGTTATACTTGAACTGCATAAAACACTCGATAGGCCACAGCTAGAGTACTGCCTGCAGTTCTGGTCACCACATTACGGGAAAGATGTGATTGCGCTAGAGAGGGTACAGAGGAGATTTACGAGGATGTTGCCTGGACTGGAGAATTTTAGCTGTGAGGAAAGATTGGATAGGCTGGGGGTGTTTTCTTTGGAACAGAGGAGGCTGAAGTATATAAAATTATGAGGTGTCTAGATAGAGTGGATAGGAAGGACCGATTTCCCTTTGCAGCGGGGTCAACAACCAGGGGGCATAGATTTAAAGTAATTGGTAGGGGATTTGAGGAGAACTTTTTTTGCTGAGAGGGTGGTGGGGATCTGGAACTCACTGCCTGAAAGGGTGGTCGAGGCAGAAACCCTCATCACATTTTAAAAAGTACTTGGATTTGCACTTGAAGTGCCATAACCTACAGGGCTACGGACCTAGAGCTGGAAAGTGGGATTAGGCCGGATAGCTCTTTGTCGGCCGGCGTGAACACGATGTGCTGGAATGGCCTCCTTCCGTGCTGTAAATTTCCATGATTCATGCTTCCATTCTCCAAGGAGTATCCAGGTGGTGTGTCTTCCAACTCCCCCTGCTGCCACTATTATTCAAACTATAGACAGAATTTTGACGGTGTTGGGAATTAGAGGGAGATGGGTGGGTAGAGGCAATTGGAGTGGGAGGAGGCTCGTGTGGAGTATAAACGCCATTTGGGACTAAATATCTTCTTTCCTATGTTATCTTTCCGTCCCACTCGCCACGGGAGGCAAATTGGAAAATTGGGGGTCAGCTGTCTGAGATTCTCCAACTGTTGACATCACTGGATGGGACAATCCCAGTGCAGTACTGAGGGATTTTTTTTTCCGGATGAGATGTTAAACCGACTGCTCTCTCGTGTGTGCGTAAAAGTTCCCATGGCACTATCTCGAAGAAGAGCAGGGAGAGTTCTTCCCTGGTGTCCTGCCCAATATTTATCCCTCAACCACCATCACCAAAAACAGATTGTTTGGTCATAAGAACATAAGAAATAGGAACAAGAGTTGGCCATACGGCCCCTCGAGCCTGCTCCGCCATTCAATAAGATCATGGCTGATCTGATCATGGACTCAGCTCCACTTCCCCACCCGCTCCCCATAACCCCTTATCCCCTTATCGTTTAAGAAACTGTCTATTTCTGTCTTCAATTTATTCAATGTCCCAGCTTCCACAGCTCCCTGAGGCAGAGAATTCCACAGATTTACAACCCTCTGAGAAGAAATTTCTCCTCGTCTGTTTTAAATGGGTGGCCCCTTATCCTAAGATCATGCCCTCTAGTTCTAGTCTCTCCCATCAGTGGAAACATCCTCTCTGCATCCACCTTGTCAAGCCCCCTCATAACCTATACGTTTCGATAAGATCACCTCTCATTCTTCTGAATTCCAATGAGTATAGGCCCAACCTACTCAACCTTTCCTAATAAGTCAACCCCCTTATCTCTGGAATCAACCGAGTGAACCTTCTCTGAACTGCCTCCAAAGCAAGTATATCTTTTTGTAAATATGGAAACCAAAACTGCACGCAATATTCCAGGTGTGGCCTCACCAATATCTTATTTGGCTGAGGCAAGACTTCCCTGCTTCTATACTCCATCCCCTTTGCAATAAAGCCAAGATACCATTGGCCTTTCTGATCACTTGCTGTACCTGCATACTATCCTTTTGTGTTTCATGCACAAGTACCCCCAGGTCCCGCTGTACTGCAGCACTTTGCAATCTTTTTCCATTTAAATAATAACTTGCTCTTCGATTTTTTTTCTGCCAAAGTGCATGACCTCGCACTTTCCAACATTATACTTCATCTGCCAAATTTTTGCCCACTCGCTTAGCCTGTCTGTCATTTTGCAGATTTTTTGTGTCCTCCTCACACATTGCTTTTCCTCCCATCTTTGTATCATCAGTAAACTTGGCCACGTTACACTCAGTCCCTTCTTCCAAGACATTTATATCGATTGTAAATAGTTGGGGTCACAGCACTGATCCCTACAGCACCCCACCAGTCACTGGTTGCCAACCAGAGAATGAACCACTTATCCCTACTCTGTCTACTCTGGTCATTACCACATTGCTGTTTGTGGGAGCTTGCTGGGTGCAAATTGGCTGCTGCGTTTCCTACATTACAACAGTGTCTTGAAGCACTGCAGATCCACCCAGCTGGGGGAATCCGATTTCCACTGAGATTCAGCTTGGTTCCCAGCTCCTCTCGGCAGCAGTGTCACCTTGGAGTCATCTCGACCCCCAGTTCACCAAGGAGGACAATCACTAGCCTCGTTTTAGGTAGGATTCGCAAGCCGGGACAAGTTCAGCACCACCATTTCCTCCTCAATGGGGATGGATTGGAAGCGAGGAGTCAGAAAGTGAAATGCAATGCTGTAACTCTCAATCACCCAGCCCCAAACCTTTATTCCCATCAACAGGTGGAGGCCTCTTTAGCTTACTGTTGCCCCAGTAACCTCTTGTCGGGAGCCACAACCCCAACCAGTATCTTTGCGGTTGCTCAAGAACCGCTCTCTCTGCTTTGAAAGCAAGGAAGTCTTTTTTTGTTTGTTTGTCTAATCGTAGCCAGTATTTATCCTTCAATCACATAACAAAAGCAAATTATCTGGTTATTATCACATTACTGTTTGTGGGAGCTTGCTGTGTGCAAATTGGCTGCTGCGTTTCCCATATTACAACAGTGACTACACTCCAAAGGTACTTCATTGGCTGTAAAGCTCTTTGAGACGTCCGGTGGTCATGAAAGGCGCTATATACATGCAAGTCTTTTTTTTTCTCTCTCTCAATCTCAGCTTGGTACCAGACCCTTTATCTTGCTCATAAAAGCTTTCATGAATCCAGCTGCAGTCAGAATTGCCGTCTCCAGCCGAGCTGATCATGGAGCTTCACTCGGTGGTCTCCAAAGCTACAGGGAGCTTGATGGATTCAAACAAGAGCGTGCTGTGTGTGATTTAGCCTTTTTATATATGCGACAGGCGATTCCTTTTGGATCGAGCTGGCCGCTGCGTCAACCCAACGTGTCCCATCAGGAGAGGTGTTATACTCTGCGGCCTGCGCCAAGTGCTGCTCCCCCAGCACTCCTGCACTGACCTACACTGAATCATTTGACCACCTGACAAGGGTGTTCCTACAGCGTGCGGTCTGGGCAATTTACACCAACCGCTAACAGAACTCGACAACAAAAGCAAAATACTGTGGATGCTGGAATCTGAACTTAAAAACAGAAAACACTGGAAATCTCAGCGGGTCAGGCAGCATGTGTGGAGAGAGAGAGAAACAGAGTTAACGTCAGAACTGGCAAATGTTTGCCATGAACGGATTCTTAAGGAGCACTGAAAGGGGGAGGGGAAAAAGAACAAAGAGAAGGTCTGTGATAGGGTGGAAGACAGGAGAGATTAGGGAGATAAAAGGGATGATGGGCTGAATTATTAGCATGGATCGACAATTGGCTGGCTAACAGAAAGCAGAGAGTCGGGATAAATGGGTCCTTTTCGGGTTGGAAATCGGTGGTTAGTGGTGTGCCACAGGGATCGGTGCTGGGACCACAACTGTTTACAATATACATAGATGACCTGGAAGAGGGGACAGAGTGTAGTGTAACAAAATTTGCAGATGACACAAAGATTAGTGGGAAAGCGGGTTGTGTCGAGGACACAGAGAGGCTGCAAAGAGATTTAGATTGGTTAAGCGAATGGGCTAAGGTTTGGCAGATGGAATACAATGTCGGAAAATGTGAGGTCATCCACCTTGGGGCGGGGGGGTGGGAGGGGGGGGAACAGTAAAAGGGAATATTATTTGAATGGGGAGAAATTACAACATGCTGCGGTGAAGAGGGACCTGGGGGTCCTTGTGCATGAATTCCAAAAAGTTAGTTTGCAGGTGCAGCAGGTGAATGGAATGTTGGCCTTCATTGCGAGAGGGATGGAGTACAAAAGGGAGGTCCTGCTGCAACTGTACAGGGTATTGGTGAGGCCGCACCTGGAGTACTGCGTGCAGTTTTGGTCACCTTACTTAAGGAAGGATATACTAGCTTTGGAGGGGGTACAGAGACGATTCACTAGGCTGATTCCGGAGATGAGGGGGTTACCTTATGATGATAGATTGAGTAGACTGGGTCTTTACTCGTTGGAGTTCTGAAGGATGAGGGGTGATCTTATAGAAACATTTAAAATAATGAAAGGGATAGACAAGATAGAGGCAGAGAGGTTGTTTCCACTGGTCGGGGAGACTAGAACTAGGGAGCACAACCTCAAAATACGGGGGAGCCAATTTAAAACCGAGTTGAGAAGGAATTTCTTCTCCCCAGAGGGTTGTGAATCTGTGGAATTCTTTGCCCAAGGAAGCAGTTGAGGCTAGCTCATTGAATGTATTCAAATCACAGATAGATAGATTTTTAACCAATAAGGGAATTAAGGGTTACGGGGAGCGGGCGGGTAAGTGGAGCTGAGTCCACGGCCAGATCAGCCATGATTTTGTTGAATGGCGGAGCAGGCTCGAGGGGCTAGATGGCCTACTCCTGTTCCTAATTCTTATGTTGAAATGGTAATGACAGAAGTTAGAAAAGGGTTAATCTAGATAGGGTGTGAATGTTGGAATAATTGCCAGCTGCCATGGGAGACTGAGAGAGAAAACCCTTACCCAGAGACACAACTGAGCGCTCTCTCTCAGCTATAGCTGAGTGAGGTTATAGCCCTCTCAGTCGGGAGCAGGCAATGGGGCCAGGGTGAGCTCGGAGCAGGTGTCCTTGACTGCATTGTGCCTGCCGCCCTTCGCTCCCCACAGATCTCCAGGCAGGAAGCCGCAGTGAGCTCACAAGCACTGGAATGGTGCTAATGATTGATTGTAAGCTGAGGTCACGGTTTAACTCTCTCATCTCCTCCCTCTGTCAATACCGGTGCAGCCGCTAAGATGTCAGCTCACTCGCCTCCGAGCCAGAAGGTTGTGGGTTCAAGTCTCCACTCCACGGACTTCAGTGCAAAAATCTAAGCTGATCCTCCCAGTGCCAGGAATCTGGGAACGCTGCACTGTCGGAAGTGCCGTCTTTCAGATGAGATGTTAAACCGAGGCCCTGTCTGCTCTCTCAGGTGGACCTGTGGCACTATATTGAAGAAGAACAGGGGAGTTCTCCCCGGTGTCCTGGCCAATATTTATCAATCAACTAACATCACTAAAACAGATTACCTTAGTCATTTTCCCATTGCTGTCTGTGTGGAAATTGGCTGCCACGCTTCCCACATTACAACAGTAACCAAACTTCAAGAAGTACTTGATTGGCTGTAAAGCGCTTTGAATCATTCCTGAGGTGGTGACGGGCGCTATATAAATGCGAGTCTTTTTTCCTTGTTTGCTCGGGGCTGCGACGCAGTGGTTGTGCATTGGGTGAGGAGGAAGAGAGAAGGACATGGCTGCTGATGGGAGCCAGTGTGAATGGTGGTGCTGTGGAACTTGCTTCCTACTTTTTCTGGGGCGGGGGAGACTAATACTGGCCCCCATTTGCAGCGTCTCGGTGCAGTTGAAATATATTTTTGTAATGAGGCCAGGCACCTGTAGATATCCATATCCATGCAGTCGGAACACACTTTCTCTCTGTGGTCCAACCCCACCTAAAGTCCAGTGTCTCCCCGAAGCTGCACCGGCATGCATAAATTGGGAGGTCCTGTGCAGACCGCTCACCAGCTGTGGATGCTGGAGAAGATACAACATACGACAAAAAAAAAGGGAACATTGCCACAGTCCTCAGTCAGTACATCCTCCTCCTCCTCTTCCTCCTCCTCCTCTGGCAATCCCACGCACACACTGGGTCAGTGGAGTGCCCCAGTGTGCTTGCGATCAGACGCTTAGGGCTTCAGAATTTGAGCAAACTGATGCACGGGACCAGCTCCGTGTCAAAGGCTCGAGGGGCTAGATGGCCTACTCCTGTTCCTAATTCTTATGTTCTTGTGTCCTCGGGACGCATTGACACGCCCTGCATTGCGTTTTCGCTTCCTCAACCAGCAATGGGCAGAGAGGAAGGGAGAAGGACATTTGCTGCTGAATAAGCCATTGCAAATGTTTTTATTTATTTTGTTCACGTGGGTGGCGCTGGCAAGGCCGGCATTTATTGCCCATCCCTAATTGCCCTCGAAGGTAGTGGTGAGCCGCCGCCTTGAACCGCTGCAGTCCGTGTGGTGAAGGTTCTTTTCCCAGTGTTAAATGTGCTATATAAATACAAGTTGTTGTGACTATCTTTATATTTATGACCGAGTTTTGGTCTCTTTTATTTTTTTTCCCCCCCCCCCACCCCCCCAAAACACAAGTGGGAACATCTTCTCTACGTCTACCCTATCGAACCCTTTCATAATCCTAAAGACCTCCATCAGGTCACCCCCTCAACCTTCTCTGTAGAGAAATGAGCCCCAACTTGTTCATTCTTTCCTGATGGGGGAAAACCGTTCTGTTCCAGGGGCAGAATTCATGCCAGCATTGCTGCCTCCTACAACTATCCAAATCCTGTATTGGGAACAGGAATTCCTGGAAATGGAGGGGAGGAGTGAGGAATTTCTCCATGTGCAACGAGGGCGGGGCATTTTTGTGGTGTAGTTGCGGTTTCTCACTAATGGTTCTCGGGCGCTCGCCTTTTCATACGTGACTCCAGACAGCGAGTCGCAGCGGATTATTCAACTGTGCAGGCATCACAGCAGATCTTGATGTTGCCCTCGCCTGACTTGTACGTGTATGGCTGCGGACAAGCACTCGTACACTTCCCGTGGATCATTCAATATCAAGCAGGAGTGGAATGCGCTAGGTTAAGGGCACTGAGGCCAAAAGTAGCACCGCCTTACCACCTTGCTGAGATTGCTGATTCAGCACAGCCCGAGCATCAAACCTGGGATCTTCTGGTCTGCATGTCTCTTACAAGCAGAAACATTGGGGGGGCTGGTTTTAAAGTCACGCGTGCTCCAATGTCTCTTTTTTTCTCTTCCCCCCCCCCCCCTCTCTTTTTTTTCCTCTCTTTTCCCCCCCCCCCCCCCCCCGATCCGATCTTTGGAATTGCACTGGCTCTCTGCCTACCCGCTCAGTGGGTAGCGCACTCTGAATCAGAAGGTCGTGGGTTCAAGTCCCTCTCCAGAGAATTGATCTCAAATCTCTCGGCTGACACTCCAGGGCAGCGCTGAGGGAGCGCTGCACTGTCAGAGGTGCCGTCTTTCAGATGAGACATTAAACCGAGGCCCCGTCTGCTGCCTCCAGGTGGATGTAAAAGATTCTGTGGCACTATTTCAAAGAAAAGCAGGGGAGTTATCCCCAGTGTCGTGGCCAATATTTATCCCTCAACCAACATCACTTTTAAAAAAAAAATGATTGCATTGCTGTTTTTAGGAGCTTGCTGTGCACAAATTGGCTGCCGCGTTTCCTACATTACAACCGTGACTACACTCCAAAAGTATTTAATTGGCTATAAAGCATGTTGGGATTTCCTGAGGTAGTGAAAGGCACTATATAAATGCAAGTCTTTTTGTTTTGCCTGTGTACCGCTCACTGTGAGCAGGTGACAATGTTCTGGATCCGTGCCTATTGAGGCGCGACTGTGTGAAAACCGGCTGCACTCTGTCCTGACAACTGTGGATTGAATTGTTGCTGTTGTGCCCCCTGCCAAAAAAATACAAGCAGCCTGCCTTCCGCCCAGCCTGATCAACACAGATGCAAGCACAGTGCCTCGATTGTTGCTGCTTCTGTGACTTCATACAGCAGCTGCCCCTCAATATGCACAGATTGGTGACTCCTCGGTTTAATGAGGAAGCCTCGACATTGCTTTTCTGTGAGGTTTTTTTGTTTCCGATTCAAACTCTTAAACACTTAACATCCTTTGTTTTTCCCCTGTCCCAACTCCTTCGATCTGCTAAACTCTCTAACCGCTCCCCCAGTACCCTGTGTTACTGACTATCTGTACTGATAATCCAGCTCCCTCACACTGTCACTCAGTAACCCCTCCCCCAGCATCATCATAGGCAGTCCCTCGGAATCGAGGAAGACTTGCTTCCACTCTTAGCATGAGGTGGCTGTACAGTCCAATACGAGAAGCACAGTCTGTCACAGGTGGGAGAGATAGTCATTGGGGGGGAAGGCTGGGCAGGGAGCCTGATTTGCTGCACGCTCCTTCCGCTGCCTGCGCTTGATTTCTGCATGCTCTCGGCGATGATACTCTGAGCTCAGCGCCCTCCCGAATACACTTCCTCCATTTAGGGCAGTCTATGGCCAGGGACTCCCAGATGTCAGTGGGGATGTCGCACTTTATCAGGGAGTCTTTGAGGGTGATCTTGTAACGTTTCCTCTGCCCGCCGTTGGCTCGTTTGCCGTGGACGAGTTCCGAGTAGAGCGCTTGCTTTGGGAGTCTGGTGTCTGGCATGTAAACTATGTGGCCTGCCCAGCGGAGCTGATCAAGTGTGGTCAGTGCTTCAATGCTGGGGATGTTGGCCTGGACGAGGACGCTAATGTTTGTGCGTCTGTCCTCCCAGGGGATTTGCAGGATCTTGCAGCGACATCGCTGGTGGTATTTATCCAGCGACTTGAGGTGCTAATGTACATGGTCCATGTTTCTGAGCCATACAGGAGGGCAGGTATTACTATGGCTCTGTAGACTATGAGCTTGGTGACAGTTTTGAGGGACTGGTCTTCAAACACTCTCTTCCTCAGGCGGCTGAAAGCTGCACTGGCGCCCTGGAGGAGGTGTTGGATCTCGTCGTCAATGCCTGCTCTTGTTGATGGGAAGCTCCTGAGATAGGGGAAGTGGTCCACGTTGTCCAGGGCCACGCCATGGATCTTGATGACTGGGGGGGCAGTGCTTTGCGGTATGGACAGGCTGGTGGAGGACCTTTGTCTTGCTAATGTTTAGCGTAAGGCTCATGCTTTTATTCGCCTCGGTAAATACGTCGACTATGTCCTGAAGTTCAGTCTCTGTGTGCACAGACGCAGGCGTCGTCCGCGTACTGTAGCTCGACGACAGAGGTTGGGGTGGACTTGGACCTGACCTGGAGACGGCGAAGGTTGAACAGCTTCCCACTGGTTCTGTAGTTTAGTTACACTCCAGCGGGGAGTTTATCAACTGTGAGGTGGAGCATGGCAGCGAGGAAGATTGATAAGAGGATTGGCGCAAGGACGCAGCCCTGTTTGACCCTGGTACGGACGTGGATTGGCTCTGTAATGGATCCGTTGGTAAGGATCACGGCCTGCATGTTGTCGTGGAGGATGTTGACGTACTTTTGGGGGCATCCGAAACGGAGGAGGACGCCCCATAGACCCTCGCGGTTGACAATGTCAAAGGCCTTTTGTAAGGTCGAAGAAGGCCATGTATAAGGGCTGGCGCTGTTCCCTGCATTTTTCCTGCAGCTGTCGTGCTGCAAAAATCATGTCCGTTGTGCCCCGGAGGGGCTGAAATCCGCACTGTGACTCCGGGAGGAACTCCTCGGCCACGGGGAGAAGACGGTTGAGGGGAACTCTAGCGACGACTTTCCCAGCAGGTTGATAGCAGGGAGATTCCTCTGTAGTTGCTGCAGTCGGACTTGTCCCCCATTTTTAAAGATGGTTGATCACTGCATCTCCAAGACCTCCCAGCATTCTCTCCTCCCTCCAGATGAGAGAGATGAGGTCGTGTATTCACGCCAGGAGTGCCTCTCCGCATTACTTCAGTGCCTCAGCAGGGATTCCATCCGCTCCCGTAGCCTTGATATTTTTTAGCTGTCTTATGGCCTTTTCTACCTCGTGCAGTGTTGGGGTCTCACTGAGGTGGTGGGTAGCATGCTGCGGGATGGAGTCGTGAACACTCTGGTCAAAGGCAGAGTCTCGATTGAGGAGATCTTCGAAGTGCTCCTTCCAGCAGGCCCTGACTGCCTCGGTGTCCTTGATGAGTGTTTCCCTGTTCTTGGCCAGCAGTGGGGTGGGGCCTTGGGTGTTTGGATCGTAAGTGGCCTTGACTGCGATGAAGAATCCTCGCACATCATGGCTGTCGGCCAGCTGCTGTATCTCCTGTGCTTTCTCCATCCACCACCTGTTCTTTAGGTCCTGGGTTTTTTTGTTGGGTCTCAGCCTTGAGCCGTCTGTAATGCTGCTTTGCTGCTCCCGAGTTGGATTGTTTAAGGCTCAGAAATGCCCTGCGCTTGCAATCTTATCAGTAACCCCTCCCCCAGCACCCTGTTACTGACTGTATCTGTACTGATGTTAATCCAGTTCCCTCACACTGTCACTCAGTGACCCCTCCCCCAGCACTGTGTTACTGACTGTGGTTTGTGATACAGTCAGTCATGTGGCTTTCCAGCGTAATCATTGCACCAGATGTTGGAAGATTCTGGACATGGACAAGATATAACAAAATGCCAGATCCACACTAACTGTTCAGTTAATGAAGCAAGGATCGTGTTGGTCTCGTAGAAGGATATGTACAACCCCTCCATCTCCCCATCTTATCTCCTCATCCCACCACCCCACCCTTCTCGGCTATGAGCCTCGATAGTGAATCTCGGCAGACTATTTATTTGACTAAGTGGCTTCACAGCCAAGCGTAAACTGCATCACCTAAATGATGTGCACGCGAGCACTTCCAGCAAGATAATAAACCGAAGCAAGAACCCTAGCTGTGTTTTCCTTCCCTCTCCCTAACCCAGGAATGCTGAGGTACAGTTACTAATGCTTGTATTCCCAAATGAAGTGAGCTAACTCAATATAGACCACACCTGGGACTTTCCAGGTCTGTCTGGCTTAGTGATTTAACCAGCTCGGTCATCAGGGGAGAGTCAGGGAGGGAGTGTCTATAAAGTAAACATATTGATAGAATCACCCAGCACAGGAGGGAGGCCATTCAGCCCATTGTGCCTGCCGGCTGTTTTGAAAGAGCTGTTCAATTTGTCTCCCTCGCCCCCACCCCTGCTTTTTCACTATAGCCTAGCAGATTTTTCCCTTTCAAGTATTAATCCAATTCCCCTTTTGAAAGTTACTATTGAATCTGCTTCCACTGCACTTTCAGGCAGTGCATTCTCTGCAACAACTCGCTGCGTAAAACAAATTTCCCTCTGGTTCTTTGTCAATTACCTTCAATTAGTGTTCTCTGGTTACTGGCCCTCCGACCAGTGGAAACAGTTCTCCCTATCTACTCCGTCAAAACCCTTCATAATTTGAGCACCTCAGTTAAATCTCTCTGCTCTAAGCACGACAACCCCAGCTTCTCACAAGTCTCTCCACATTGACTAGAATGAGGGATATCAGTTCATCACCTCTGCACCCTTGCCCAGTATTACAGTGGGCGTTGCCTCGATATCTGCTGACTTGTCCGGCTGGCTCGCCTGCAGGGTAATCCCGCGTCACACTTACAAGAGCCACTTGCTGACGCCGTGTTGTTCTTCTGTTTCCCAACAGAGCCACCCTGGAGCACCAGCTCGCTATAGTCTTGGACAAGATGGGGGAATCCTCGGCCAAGGTAATGCCCGCGGTGCCTCGCTACGCCGGCTGTCCGTGTCGGCGCTTTGCGTGGCTGCTCTGTGATGTCATGGGCGGCGCGCACCTCCGCCCAGACCACTGGAACTGGAGCGTTAATCTCTCAGTTGTCGTGTTGAGCATACTTTCAGCATTAACTAATCAGTCCCTCGAGCATAGAAGCTTCAGGGGTGGTCTAATTGAGGTCTTCACAGTGATTGAAAGGATTCGGTAGAGTAGGTCGAGAGAAACCATTTCCTCTGGTGGAGGAAGTCCAGAACAAGGGGGCATTACCGTTAACATTAGAGCCAGGGGTAATGTCCGGAAACACTTCTTGAAACAAAGGGTAGTGGAAATCTGGAACACTCTTCTTTTTCCCCCCCCCCCCTCCCCCCAAAAAACTGTCGACGGCTGGGGATCAACTGAACATTTCAATACTAAGAGTGATAGGATCTTTGTTAGGGGAGGGAACCAAGTTGGGTAGTTGGAGTTAAGGTACAGAGCAGCCATGATCTAATTGAATGGCGGAGCAGCCTCGAGGGGCTGAATGGCCTCCTCCTGCTCTTGCAACTCAACAGATAGGGCGAAGTCCTGGAAAGTGCTCGATCAGGGGGGGGAAAAGATGTATGCTTTATGCCCTCAAATTTTCTCCTGCCCCCTCCGAGGGAGGTGACTCATGCTGGGATACAGGCGGGCAGGCATTTTGTGGCACGTCGCTCACATAATGGGGGCCGGCAGTCTGCTCAACCAAGAGGAGGGGACGGGGATGGACATCACAGCCAAACCTTATCCTATCCTTACCTGAAGGTCACGCATGTTCAGAAATGGGACCCCTGGCTGATTTATCTCCCCATCCATCCTGACCCCTACACCGCGAACTGAGACTAAGGATTTGATGGGGTGGATAGAGAGAAACTCTTTCCTCTGGTGTGGAGTGTCCAGAGCCAGGGGGCATAACCTTTTAATATCAGAGCTAGGCCGTTCAGGGGTGATATCAGGAAACACTTCTTCACACAAAAAGGTAGTGGGAACAGGAGTGGGCCGTTCAGTTCCTCGAACCTGTTCTGTAAGGTAGGGTAGTTGAAATGTGGAGAAAACTCCCTCAAAAAGCTGTTGAGGCTTGGGGTAAAATGAAAATGTCAAACTAAGGTTGATGGATGTAATGTATTTGCTTCATGGGTTCTTTGCTTAAGAATTCTTAGCAACACATTGCTATTAAGAACGAGTTGGTTTATCAGCAAAGATTTAACAATCACACTACACATTACCAGTTCATCCACCAGGCTCACAACCACCTGTGTCATCATGGCCCTTCTGGACCCAACTGGCTGGGGTTTTATTGAATCTTGTGAACATCACGTGACTGGCTAAACCACTCGCCGCTCAACCAACCTGTGAGTGTACTCACCGGTTCATACATTACAACCGATTTTTGTTGGGTAAGGGTATTAAGGCATGTGGAACCAAGGCGTGTAAATGGAGTTGACACTCAGCCATGATCTGATTGAATGACGGAACAGGCTCGAGGGGCTGAGTGGCCTCCACCTGGTCTGCTTGCATCCCAGATGCTGCCCCAGGTGATATCAGCTGACTCAACACAGGCCAAGGATCAAATCTCGCATCTTCCAGGTCTGGCTTGGCTTAGTAAGCAGCCACAGGATGTGTTTTAGCCCCTGATCAGGGGGAGTGACGGAGATGTGTTTTGTATATAATTGTGCTTTTCAGTCACTTTCTGCAAATCATACTCTAAGAAGCATAGCTTTGTGGAGGATAATTGAGTCTGAGGGATTTGAAGAGTACATTCCCAACCATTTAAAATGCCTACGTTTAAAACGGGTAATCCTTTATCTCGGCCAAATAGCGTAACCATTTGCATTATCGTCAAGTTGCCGGTTACAGCATCTTGAGCAATGTTCCCTTTAGGCTGCGTGGCCACACAGTGCTCCAGGGAACCCGTGCAGCCAGATTTTCAATGTAAAAACTACGCATGGTATTCTGAATGGCCGCATGCTCCAAACAATAAATAGAGGTAACATTGGTATTGTGCTCCTAACACAGATGAGGCTGCACGCAGGAAGGTTAAAGTAACAGTGACCTCAGTCTTTCTTTAATAAGGCACTCCAGAGTGAGGAACAGGCTTGTATACAGTGCTCCCAAGGGATGCTGGGATCCCTTGGGACTTCAGGGGATGAGCTCCCTGGTGGCGGAACATGGGAGTGCATGCTTTACAGATACGCAACAATTGGTATCAAGCACTCGGTTTATTTTAGGCAGAAAACAGCCGTGCCTACTCACTAGTTCTCACTTCCTTAAGATGCACAATGTCAGGGCACACGTAAGTAAGTAAACAAGACAGTGTTCATACAAAAGCAAAAATACTGTGGATGCTGGAAATCAAATAAAAATAGGAAATGCTGGAAATCTCAGTGGGTCAGGCAGCATCTGTGGAGAGAGAGAAACAGAGTTAACGACTCTTCGTCTCGTTAATGTTCAATTACCTTTGGTGTACTTAAACCCTGACTCGGAGTTCAGTCTCTGAATGTGCGCAGACGCAAGAGTTGTCCGCGTACTGTAGTTCGACGACAGAGGATGGGACGGTCTTGGATCTGGCCTGGAGGCGACGAAGGTTCTATAGTTTAGTTCCACTCCAGCGGGGAGCTTGTCGAGTGTGAGATGGAGCATTGCAGCGAGGAAGCTCGAGAAGAAGGTTGGCGCGATGACGCAGCCCTGCTTAACCCCTTGACGCTCCTTGATAAGTGCAACATCCCCACCGACATCTGGGAATCCCTGGCCAAAGACCGCCCTAAGTGGAGGAAGAGCATCCAGAAGGGCGCTGAGCGCCTCGAGTCTCGTCGCTGAGAGCATACAAAAAAACCAGTGCAGTCAGTGGAAGGAGCATGCGGCAAACCAGACTCCCTACCCACCCTTTCCCTCAACCACTGTTTGTCCCATCTGTGACAGAGACTGTAATTCCCGTATTGGGACTGTA
This sequence comes from Pristiophorus japonicus, assembly GCF_044704955.1. Taxonomy (NCBI): domain Eukaryota; kingdom Metazoa; phylum Chordata; class Chondrichthyes; family Pristiophoridae; genus Pristiophorus; species Pristiophorus japonicus. The sequence goes on along the minus strand of NC_091995.1, from coordinate 19,498,534 downwards.
GTCACCTGAGAAGTCACTGAGTGGAAGCAAGTCTTCCTCGATTTCGAGGGACTGCCTATGATGATGAGTTAAACCCTTCTCATCACCTCTAATTAGGTGTGGGGTTTCAGTTTGTATTAATCACTGACAGCAGTTGAAAGAGAATAAAGAAAGGCTTCCATTTATTATAGCGTCTTTCAGAACCACCGGACGTCTCAAAGTGCTTTACTGCCAATGAAGTACTTGTAGTGTGTAGTCCGCTGTTATTGTATTGTAGGAACAAAGCTGCAGGTCAGAGTGGAGTTGGGAATAACTGGGCGAAAGGTCGCGATGCAGAAAGCACCCTCACCTCTGGGTCAGAAGGTTGTGGGTTCAAGTCCCACTTCAGAGATTTGTGCACAAAAATCTAGGCTGACACTCCAGCGCAGTGTTGAGAGAACGATGCACTGTCAGAGGTGCCGTCTTCCGGATGAGACGTTAAACCGAGGTCCCGTCTGCTCTCAGGTGGATGTAAAAGATCCCATTGCACTATTTTGAAGACGAGCAGGGGAGTTATCCCTGCTGTCCTGACTAATATTTATTCCTCAATCAACAAAACAAAAGTGTATATCTGGTCATTATCACATTGCTGTTTGTGGGAGCTGGCTGCTGCATTTCCTACATTACAAGTGACTGAATGGTGGCAGATTAGGAAAAGGGGAGGTGCAACGAGACCTGGGTGTCATGGTTCATCAGTCATTGAAAGTTGGCATGCAGGTACAGCAGGCGGTGAAGAAGGCAAATGGCATGTTGGCCTTCATAGCTAGGGGATTTGAGTATAGGAGTAGGGCGGTCTCACTGCAATTGTACAGGGCCTTGGTGAGGCCTCACCTGGAATATTGTGCTCAGTTTTGGTCTCCTAATCTGAGGAAGGACGTTCTTGCTATAGAGGGAGTGCAGCGAAGGTTCACCAGACTGATTCCAGGGATGGCTGGACTGACATATGAGGAGAGACTGGATCAATGGGCCTTTATACACTGGAGTTTGGAAGGATGAGAGGGGATCTCATAGAATCATATAAGATTCTGATGGGGCGGGACAGGTTAGATGTGGGAAGAATGTTCCCGATGTTGGGGAAGTCCAGAACCAGGGGACACAGTCTTAGGATAAGGGGTAGGCCATTTAAGACTGAGATGAGGAGAAACTTCTTCACTCAGAGTTGTTAACCTGTGGAATTCTCTACCACAGAGAGTTGTTGATGCCAGTTCGTTGGATATATCCAAGAGGGAGTTAGATATGATCCTTACGGCTAAAGGGATCAAGGGGTATGGAGAGAAAGCAGGTAAGGGTTACTGAGGTGAATGATCAGCCATGATCTTATTGAATGGTGGTGCAGGCTCGAAGGGCCGAATGGCCTACTCCTGCACCTATTTTCTATGTCTATGTCTACACTGCAAATATACTTCATTGGCGGTAAATCACTTTGGGATGTCCTGTGGTCATGAAAGGTGCTATATAAATGCACTCACAGTTGACGGTGTCGAAGGCCTTGGTGAGGTCAAAAAGGCCATGTACAAGGGTTGGTGCTGTTCCCTGCATTTCTCTTGTAGTTGTCGCGCGGTGAAGATCATGTCCGTTGTACTCCTTAGTGGAAGGAATCCGCATTGACTGGGAGGGGCTCTTCAGCCACAGGGAGAAGACGGTTGAGGAAGATTCCTGCGATGACGTTCCCAGTGGCCGACAGCAGGGAGATTCCTCTAGTTGCCGCAGTCTGACGTCCCCTTTTCTGAAGATAACGGCATCCCTGAGATCTCCTTCCTGATAAGAGAGATGAGGTCATGCATTGGTGCCAATAGTGCTTCTCCGCCATAGTTTAGTGCCTCAGCGGGGATTCCATCTGCTCCTGATGCCTTGTTCTTCAGCTGACGGATAGCTGAAGAAGTACCACCAATGCTGCCTCGGCAAGATCCTGCAAATCCACTGGGAGGATAGATGCACCAAGGTCGGTGTTCTCGATCAGGCCAACATCCCCAGCATCGAAGCACTGACCACACTCGACCAGCTCCGTTGGACGGGCCACATTGTCCGCATGCCCGACACAAGACTCCCAAAGCAAGCGTTCTACTCGGAATTCGTACACGGCAAACGAGCCTCAGGTGGGCAGAGGAAATGTTTCAAGGACACCCTCAAAGCCTCCTTGATAAAGTGCCCCACTGGCACCTACGAGTCCCTGGCCAAAGACCGCTTAAGTGGAGGAAAAGCATCTGGGAGGGCGCTGAGCACCTCGACTCTCGTCGCCGAGAGCATGCAGAAACCAAGCGCAGACAGCAGAAGGAGCGTGCAGTAAACCTGACTCCCCACCCACCCTTTCCTCCAACCACTGTCTGTCCCACCTGTGACAGAGACTGTAATTCCCGCATTGGACTGTACAGCCACCTGAGAACTCACTTTTAGGAACTGCCTATGATATAAATGCAAGTCTTTTCTTTCTATCTCGTATACCGACCATTGCACGAACATGCCTATTATAATCATATGAACAATGACTGACAGATTAAGACCATCTGGTCTATCCAGCTTGTCCCCCACAATTGCGATACCTTGTGTATCCCAACATATACACCCCACCCGAAACCACATGATCTCCAGCGAGAGGCAAAAAAAACCCAGGCCAATTCGGGGAATAAAATCTGGGGAAATTCCTCTCCGACCCATCTAGGTGATCGAAACTAGTCCAGGAGACTATTGAAATGGTCTGAATGTGAAGTACAAGAAGTTTGCATAATATCTTGGATTAGAAATGATTTACTCTGGGTTTGTAGTTTATTGTCCACACTATACTTGTAACCACTAATCTTGCCGGGCGTGCATGTTGTACGTGCGATGTTTCCAGGCACTGCCTGCAGCTGTTGACTGGCTGGTGCTTAAGCGCGCTGGAACGGCTCCGTCGGTCACATTCCTGTTTCTTTTGCCAGGCCCAGCTTCTGTCTGTGTCCATCACCAGCGCCTCGCGGATGCAGACCAACCAGCACCGGCTGTACCTTCTGAAAGACGGGCTCGCTAACCAGTAAGTGTGAACCCCCAGGGACGCAGGCTTCATCTGCTCCTGCACCAGAGCTTGAGTGGGAGAAATCTGCTTTTACTCGCAGGGCTGGTTAGAACAGCTGCCCCACAGTAACTCCATTGGGGGCAGGCATGTTTCCTTACTAAAGTGTTTTCAGCTGTGACTCTCTTGCCTCTGAGTCAGAAGACTGTGGGCTCAAGTTCCACTCCAGGGACTTAAGCTGATAAATCGAGGCTGACACTCCCAGTGCAGTGCTGAGGGAGTGCTGCACTGTCGGAGGTGCTGCCTTTCGGATGAGACACTGAACCAAGGCCCTGTCTGCCCCCTCAGGTGCACGTAAACGAGCCCATGGCTCTTTTTAGAAGAGCAGGGGAGTTATCCCTGGTGCCCTGAGCCAATATTTATCCCTCAATCAACATAACATAAAAACAGGTTATCTGGTCGTTATCACGTTGCTTCTTGTGGGAACTTGCCATGAGCAAATTGGTTGCCGCATTTCCCACATTACAACATTAACTACGCTCCAAAAACAAAGCACTTCATTGGCTGTAAAGCGCTTTGAGACGCACGGTGGTCATGAAAGGCACTATATAAATGCAAGTCTTTTTTACGTGTCTTTTCTCTACCCCCCCCCCTCCAATGTTCGAAGAGCTAACTCCTTATGGCGACGCAGTTCAACAGGCTGGTCACCGTATGAGCCTTGGCAGGCAAAAGAAATTCAGATTGTTATTCGGCAGCAAAGTGGTTATGTTGTTGGATTAGTAATCCAGAGGCCTGGACTAATGATCCAGAGACACGAGTTCAAATCCCACCATGGCAGCTGGGGAATTTAAATTCAATTCAATAAATCTGGAATTAAAAAAGCTAGTATCAGTAATTCTGACCAGATTGTCGTAAAAACTATTTGATTCACTATTGTCCTTCAGCGAAGGAAATCTGCCGTCCTTGCCCGGTCTGGTCTATGTGACTCCAGACCCACAGCAATGTGGTTGACTCTTAACTGCCCTCTGGCTCGCTAGGTCATCTCATTCAGTTGTACATGACCACTACAAATAACAGCAGTTCAAGAAGGTGGCTCACCACCACCTTCTCAAGGGCAATTAGGGATGGGCAATAAATGCTGGCCTTGCCAGCGATGCCCAATGAACCAATAAAGAAATAATGTGGGGCGTCACAGCCAAGGCTGATCTTGTCTTCTCTCTTTCTCCCCCTCCCTCCCTCCCTCTCTCTCTCTCTCTCTCTCTTTCTCTCTTCCCCTCTCTCTCTCTCTCTCTCTCTCTCTCTCTCTCTCTCTCTCTCTCTCTCTCTCTCTCTCTCTCTCTCTCTCTCTCTCTCTCTCTCTCTCCCCCCTCCCCCTCCCCCTCTCTCCCCCTCCCCCTCTCACCCCTCGCACGCTCACCCGATGTTGCCCGCACATTGTTACCAACTCTCGTCCGCACATTGTTACCAGCTCTCACTGGCTTGCCTGCACGCATGCGGTCACCAAATCTCGGCATTCCACGCCAGCTCTCACTGGCCCACCCACGCCCGCTATCGCCCACTACTACACACACTATTCCAAAAGCAGGAATCCAGGCTAATTTATTATTTGGCTCCCTCTGTAGCCCACAGGCTCTGGGGCCAATTGCAGCGTTACCTGGCAGCTTGGGTGTGTAAGTGAGACCTTCCATTTTGTGTGGCCCAGTTACTCCATCAGCAGTATATAAATGCAAGTCTTTTTAAGCAATTTTTAGGGGCGTCCTGAGCTGGTGAAAGATGCTGTATAAATGCAAGATTTCCTTTAGGCTGTAAATAAATGGGTTCTGTAATTCTTAAGGTACTTTGATGTAGTATCTGTACCTGTATCTGAAATTTTGTTGAGTGCAAAGATGAATCCTGAGGCTGATCCTTAGGGGGCAATTTTAACCAAACCCGCCCGTCGGGGAAACCCGTGGAATCGGTGGCGTTACACCCCGTCCAATGGAGTGTAAAATCGGCTTTAGCGTAAAGCCAGCGTCTCACTCGATCCCATCAGTGTCCCAACGGGCGGGTTAGCTTAAAATTCTCCCCATACTGTCGCAGGTTTGAGTCAGGAGGAAAGACCGGATGGATTTGGGGTCCTGGCCTAGAAAGGAGGTGTCTGAGAGGTAGCCTTTTAGAGGTGTACAAGAGGAACGGTAAAGGTAATTCTGGATTGTTAGTTCATTAAATTGCCCGGGCTGGACAAAAGGACACAGTTTCAAACTAGTGAGATTTAGGACTGATAGCAGGAAACACTTCTTTGCACAAACCGTGTGATCACCAATTGGACTGGGCTGCTAGATATAAAATAGTGGTGGTGAAACCTTGAGATAATTTAAGGAACTGCAATAGGGGGAATATAGGGCCATTGCAGATGGATGGACTAATTTGGACCAAAGGCCTTCCTTTTCTCCAATGATATCGTGACCTGTGATTCCTCCCCCCACTATCCTGTGGTGAGCTTCCGATTTCAATCCTGAGTGGAAGATCTGCATTTCGCAGCTCGTAATGTAAAAGGGAAATTAAAGCACAGGAGCCATTAGAACTCCTCTTTCTATTGGTCTGAAGAAGGGTTTGCTATCAGCATGCTGGAATACTTGTTCTCTTATTCCTGGATAACGGAGAGGAAGTAGGGGGTATGGAATCGTAGCTTTGACGCACCTCACAACTAGGCAGACACGTGATACAGCTGGATTGCTGAGAGAGAGGTGGGTGGGGGGGGGGGTGTTCATTACAAGAGTGACTACAAATCAAAAAAATAAATTGACTGTAAAGCGCTTTTCGGATGCCCGGTGGTCGTGAAAGGCGCTATATAAATACAAGTCTTTTCTTTCTCTCCTGAGCGAGTGTTTGACTGTGACCTGATCTGATCTCTTTCTGCAGCGGGAAGGGAGCAGCCATTGGTTTCCTGAAAGTTGGCCACAAAAAACTCTTTGTGCTGGTGAGTTATGAGTCATCCTTCGTGCTCTTTTAAGTAAAAGCTATGTGAGACGTGCTGTGCCTGGGTGCGGCCGTTAGTGGTGTGGGATCTCCAGACAGTCTCATCGGCGGCTTGTCGATCAGAATAGAAGAGATGACCCACCCCTGGCCCGCTAACATGGTGTGCATCAATGGTGACCTCCCCAATGGTGAAGCTAGATCTCTTGGATAATTGTGGCTCCACATGCACTCACATGCCTATAGTCTTTGTGTCTCTCCATGTATGTGCCCCTCAATGTATCTCCTTCGCACATTCCAAACTGCTTTCTCTTCTCCCCACAATCTCACAAGTAAGAGCGTTCTGCATCTCTTGCACAAATAACACATATAGTACATTCCATGTCCGTCTTCTCTCGCTCTCTTTCCCCCCACCCCACCACACCACAATCTCTCTCACTCCCAACCCCCCACCACAAATGTTAGTCATAAAATCATGCAATATGTTCAAAGGATTATAATTGAGCAGTCTGTTTCTTTCGGACGAGACGTTAAACCGAGACTCCGTCTGCTCTCTCAGATGGATGCAAAAGATCCCACGGCACTATTTCGAAGAAGAGCAGGGGAATTATCCCCAGTGTCCTGGACAATATTTATCTCTCGATCAACATCACTTAAAAAAAAAATTATCTGGTCATTTTCACATTGCTGTTTGTGGGAGCTTACTGTGCGCAAATTGGCTGCCGCGTTTCCCACATTACAACACTGACTACACTTCTAAAGTACTTCATTGGCTGTAAAGCGATTTGAGACGTCTGGTGGTCGTGAAAGGCGCTATATAAATGCAAGTCTTTTTACTGCAAACGTGGAACAAAATATGATTAAGTTCTTGGCATATCATAGAATCTTACAGCATGGAAGGAGGCCATTCGGCCCATCGTGCCTGTGCCGGCTCTTTGAAAGAGCTGTCTGATTAGCCCCACTCACTGTGTTCTTTCATAAGAACATAAATAGGAGCAAGAGTAGGCCACCTGGCCCCTCAAGCATGCTCCGCCATTTAATAAGATCATGGCTAATCTGATCATGGACTCGGTTCCACTTCCCTGCCCACTCCCTATAACCCTTTACTCCCTTATCGCTCAAAAATCTGTCCATCTCTGCCTTAAATATATTCAATAACCCAGCCTCCACAGCTCTCTGGGGCAGAGAGTTCCACACATTTACAACCCTCAGAGAAGGAATTCCTCCTCATCTCAGTTTTAAATGGGCGGCCCCTTATTAGACTATGTCCCCTAGTTTTAGTTTCCTATATAAGTGGAAATATCCTCTCTTCTTCCACCTTGTCAAGCCCCCTCATTATCTTCTATGTTTCGATAAGATCACCTCTCATTCTTCTGAACTCCACTGTTTATAGGCCCAACCTACTCAACCTAGCCTCATAAGTCAACCCCTCATCTCCGGAATCAACTGAGTGAACCTTCTCTGAACAGCCTCCAATGCAAGTATATCCTTCCTTAAATACAGAGAGCAAAACTCCCCATAATCCAGCAAATTTTCTACCCCTTTAAGCATTCAACTATACATGGTTCTTTATCTTTTGACCAGAGGAGGACTAGCATAAGTTTGAACAATGAAACCACCCTAGTTTCCTGAAACTGTAGCAGATTGAATTTCTCATCAAAGGTGCAAATAGGTGAAGAAGGGACCTCCGCAAAAGACCCATTCTAGACTAAAACACGCAGACCCGTTAATGCATAGTTTTAAAAAAAATTCATTCGCTGACAATGCCAGCATTTATGGCCAATCGCTAATTGTCCTCGAGACCTTCCTCAGCCATTTCAGAGGGCAGTTAAGAGACAATGCTGTTGCTGTGGGTCTGGAGTCACACATGGGTCAGACTGGGTAAGGAAGGCAGATTTCCTCCCCCTAAGGGACATTAGTGAACCAGATGGATGTTTACAGGTGGAGCATCCGAAATCTGGAAACCTCGGGACCGAGGCCGTTTTGGATTCCGGAGCCTCTTTCCGACATCCCGAATCCAGAAACGGAGGGGGGGGGGGCAGCGGCAGGGGGCCTGGTGTCCAGATTCGGGAACATTCCGAATTTCGGAATCCGGATTTCGGATGCTCAACCTGTAATTTCAGATTTATTTAATTGACTGAATTTAAATTACCCCGCTGCCGTGGTGGGATTTGAACTCTTGTCCCTGGATCGTTCGTCCGGGTCTCTGGATTACTAGTCCAATCACATAACCACTGTGCTACTGTACCCCTTGGATAGTAATACATTCCGTGACACAATGGTGAAGCGGCTTCACAGAAGATTTTTCTCTTCCCCCTCTGGTGTCAGCTGTGGCTCAGTGGATAGCACCCTCGCCTCGGAGTCAGAAGTCCCACTCCAGGGACTTGAGATAAAAACCAGGCTGATACTCCAGTGCAGTACTGAGGGAGTGCTGCACTGACTTGAGTTCCTATCTTTCGGATGAGACGTTAAACCGATGCCCTGTCTACGCTCTCGGGAGGACATAAAAGATCACATGTTTCGAAGAACAGCAGGGGAGTTAACCCCAGTGTCCAAGCCAATATTTATCCCTCAATCAATTACTGTTTGTGGAAGCTTGTTGTGTGCAAATTGACTGCTGCGTTTCCTACATTACAATAGTGACTACACTTCAAAAAGGACTTAATTGGCTGTAATGTGATTTGGGACGTCCGGTGGTCGTGAAAGGCGCTATAAAAATATAGGTCTTTTTTCACTCCTGTGGAATGCCTTGGGAACGTTTTACTACATTAAAGGCGCTATATAAATGCAAGTTGTTGTTGAGCCAGTCACTGTTTTTATTTTTGCAGTCTGTTCTCTGGATGTGAGGACATTGAATTTGATGCATTGTCACCTCTGTATTGTGTAAACCTGGTGCCCGCCTTGTTGCTCAGTAACCCCACAGCTTGCTCTTTGACCCCTGGATTTCTAGGATGGGCGAGGTGCGCACAACGAGATGGAGCCCCTGTGTGTGCTGGACTTCTACGTGCACGTGTCACTTCAGCGACATGGCTACGGCAAAGAGCTGTTTGACTACATGATTCAGGTACAGACTGAAGCTGTCACAGGTGCATTGTAAATAAGCACAACAGATTTTATTAAGCAGTTTACTTCCAGTACAAAGAAATAATACTTAACAAGACGATAGTCTGTTCCTTGAAACCTCAATGGCAGCCCACTGAGTGACCGCAAAACTTGTCTCTTGCTGTGTTCTGGTGACTCTAGTCCTCCTCCAGTCGTCTTCTGTGTTCGCGCTGCCTCCAGGGTTCAATAGCTGTTACTGTTATACAGGTTCAACTTCCAAAATCCAGAGTTCCGGAATCCAGAATGTTCGGAATCCGAACACCAGGCCGATCCGTGGCGGGGTCGTCCGGAAACCGGAAAATGTTCCGATATCTGGACTCCCCCCCCCCCCCCCGCCTCGGCAAACCGACTTCGCGTGGCCCGACCTCGCCCCAGCCCGGCCCCCCCTTGGCCCTGGCCGGCCTCCCTCCCTCCCCCACCTCCCACCTTGGCTGCCTGACCCCACCTACCTCGGGCCAGACAAGGAACTCTTCCACGGCGGTGGACCCTGCCCGTTCAGGTCCTCTTCTGCGGGACCCGCACGAATATCTCCTTCGGCGGAGCCCATGTGAACAGCTTCACGGCGGGGCCCGTGCGAACACTCGAACAACTCATCGATGAACACCCGTCCCCCCCGTTCCCCCGTCCCCCCTTCTATCATTCCGAAATCTGGAAATACCCGATCCTGGACTCTGGTGTTTCCGGATTCGTGACGTCAGAAACTGGCAAAATGCAAAATCCGGAACGGACTCGGTCCCGAGGGTTCCGGATTCGGGACACTGCACCTATACCTCTTTCCTCCCTTTTCAAATGCTGTAAGATTCTGCAGCTGTTTCAGCCTTACAATACATCATTCTAAGACTTCTACCTTTGACATATAGGACAGTCTATCCTTGTCTCTCTCTCTCTCTCTCCTCCCTTCTGTAGATGGAATCATTTCTTCTCTGAGAACTTTTACACAGACGACATCACACACAGTTCATTATTAAGCTTGGCTTTGCAAAATCAGGATAAGAAATGATGCATGCTGCATACCTTTATCTTACTGATATTCTGGCCTTGACCACTCTTAACTCGCCTCAGCAGTTTAAAAAATATTGGCTCAATCTACCTTCATGGTTAGCTAAGCTTACACGCATTTTAGTTAATTTTTATCATATAACAGTTAAACAAAAGCATTATTAAAACATTATCACAACATGCAGGTAAGTTTCATCTTACACAGGCACTGATGGGGTGGTGGGTACAGATTGAATATTGGCTTTTTAAAAGGGAATTGGATAAATATTTTGAAGGAGAAAAAGTTGCAGGGATATGGGGAAAGAGCAGGAACTAACTGGATTGCTCTTCAATAGGGCCGGAACAGACTCGAAGGGCCAAACGGCCTCCTTTTGTGCTGTACTGTTCTATGATGGGATTTCTTTTAAGAGTTAGGCAATGCAGGCTGTGGGTACTTGGCTCAAAGCCCGAGGCTGTTGTTTAAAAAGTTTTGCCCAATGTCTGTTTGGAGTCCGATTACCTCAGAACTGGTTACCTGGGAACTTGGTCCACAAGTCGGTCTCCATGCAGCCGAGGGGGTAATCTGTGTGCGGGTGATCAAATGGTTCAGACCGTATCCTTTAACACACTCCCCTCGGAGTCAGAAGGTCCTGGGTTCAAGTCCCACTCTAGAGCACATAATCCAGGCTCACACTCCCAGTGCAGTACTGAGGGAGCGTTGCACTGCCGTCTTTCAGATGAGATGTTAACCAAGGCCCCGTCTGCCCCCTCAGGTAAAAGATCCCATGGGCCACTATTTCTAAGAAGGGCAGAGAGTTCTCCCCAGTGTCCTAGCCAATATTTATCCCTCAACCAGCATCGGATAATCTCTATTTTTAAGTGGTCATTGCTATTTGTGGGAGCTTGCTGTGTACCTGATGGCTGCTGCATTTCCATACATTCCAACAGTGACTACATTTCAACAGTACATCGTTGGCTGTAAAGTGTTTTGGAACAAATTTGAGGTCATGAAAGGAGCTTTTTGTTACATCTCCCTTTTTTTAAATAAAAGCCTCGCTCCTAAACCACCTCCATTCAAAACTGAAGAGCCCTCCAGCCTCAATCACCGAACTACTCCGCTACAGCAAGGAGAGGGAGAGGGAGAGGTTTGGGGAGGGAATTCCAGAATTTCGGGTCCAGGCAGCTGAAGGCACGGCCACCAATGGTGGAGCGATGGAAATGAGCTAGAATTGGATGAGCGCCGAGATCTCAGAGGGTTGTAGGGCTAGCGGAGGTTATAGAGATGGGGATGGGTGAGACAACCCCCTATTTGGAATAGAACCTTTTTATGTTTAAAACACAAAAAATACAACCAATCTTCTTTGTTTGCTGCAGTACGAAGGTATAAAGCCTCACCACCTGGCCGTCGATCGTCCCTCCGGCAAGTTCCTCTGCTTCCTCAAAAAACACTATGGTTTGGCAACCACAATTCCTCAGGTAAGCGAAGCTGCAATCCCGCCATTTGATATCGAGCGCAGTGTCACCATCCCGCCTGCAAGTGGGGCTGTGATTCCTTGAATTCCATCAGTACCATTCCTCATGGGGGGGGGGGGAGGAGAGGGGTGAAGGAAGCTCCTAGGGAAACTGCAGCTCCTCGAGGGGTGGGGATACCCCCAAGGTTACAGCTACAGTGGGGGATTGAAACCAATCATTTAAAACTGAGATGAGGAGGAATTTCCTCTCTGAGGGTAGTAAAATCTCTGGAATTCGCTGCCTCAGAGAGCTGTGGAGGCTGGGTCATTGAATAAATTTAAGACCGAGATAGACAGTTTCTTAACCAATGAGGGGTTATGCGGAGCGAGCAGGGAGTGGAGCTGAGTCCATGATCGGATCAGCCATGATCGTATTAAATGGCGGAGCAGGCTCGAGGGGCCTTATGGCCTACTCCTGCTCCTATTTCCTGTGTTCTTATTAATCTGGAAATGTTTTGAGCCAACTCGAAACAAGCCAGTGTGAAAGTGTGACGAGTGAAAGTTAGACGCGCTCTATCATTACAAAGGCCTAGTACCACCTGTAATATTAGAAAGTTAGTTAAGCACATGAGCGAGAAAGGAATAGAAGGTTATGATAACTGGGTGAGATGAAGTAGGGTGGGAGGAGGCTGGTGTGAAACATAAACACCGGCACGGACCTGTTGGGCCGGATGGCCTGTTTCTGTGCCGTCAATTCAATGTAAAATCAGGTTACGGGCCAATCTCATGCCAGAACTTCCACCGGCCATCTCGACAGCAAAACTTCTGAATGTAGGGGTGGTGCTTGGTGGTGGTGGGCGGGGGGGGGGGGGGATCCCTTGTCGGTAGCAGGCTGGTCCGCACCCCTCGGGTCTTCTCCCACATTCCCGGGAGCCTTCTCCTCTTTGCCAGAGTTTCCATGCTTTTCTCCCCCTCTGCCGTTCTGCTGTTGACTGTTTACACCTCCTCTGGACCCATCTTTGGTTTCTCCCCTTGTGCCATTATCCTCTCCTCTTGCCGTTTAATCTCCTGCCTTCCACCTTATCACAGACCTTTTTGTTCTTTCTTCTCCTTGCCGTTTTTATTTTTCCAGCCTCTGTACTTGCTTAAAAGCAGTTAAATCTCCAGTTCTGGCGAAAGGCCATCGACCTGAAATGTTCACTCTTGTTGCTCTCTCTGCGGATGCTGCCACTGAGTATTTCCAGCATTTTGTTTCAGATTTCCAACATCTGCAGTGTTGTGTTTTTCTTATTGAAGTGATACATGCTGAGAAACTTGGATTAAGGCCTTTCAAGCCTGGGAGCTATGCTAAAATAAACCCCACCCAGTAAAAGCACTGGGATCCACTCCTGTTGCAATACAGTTCTAACTGAGAGGATTCGGAGCCTGGTCCTTATAGCGCGGGAATGAAGAAGGGAAGTTTGCGTGTATGTATCCCAACAGTCGGCAAGTCCCGTTCACTCATCACCCCCCTCTGCTTGCTGACCTACATTTGCTCCTGATTTATATATTTTTTAAATTCTCATCCTTATATTAAAATCCCTCCATGGCTTCATCCCCTCCCTAACTCTGCAACCTCCTCCAACCCTACAATACTCCGAGATCTCTGCGCTCCTACAATTCTGGCCTCTTGCTCATCCCCCAATTTTAATCGTTCCACCATTGGTGGCCGTGCCTTCTGCTGCCTAGGCCCCAAGCTCTGGAATTCCTTTCCTAAACCTCTCTGCCTCTCTCCTTGTGTCTCTCTCCTCCTTTTAAGATGCTCCTTAAAACCTACCTCTTTGACCAAGTTTTTGGTCACGTTGACTAATTTCTCCTCATGTGACTCAGTGTTAAACTTTGTCTGCCTGGGCTCTTGCGAAATGCCTGTGGACGTTTTACTACATTCAAGGCGCTGTATGAATGCAAGTTGTGTGTGAGCAGCTGCAGAATCCCTATCGGCACTTGGAGGATTAACTAAAGTTTTGTTTGTGTGTCTTCCATTTCAGGTTAACAACTTTGTGGTGTTCGACCGTTTCTTCTGGGACAGACAGTGTAAGTCCAGTTACTCTTATTAAAGGGGTAATACTTAACGTTGATTTGTGGGGGAAATCACCGGCACCAGCAGTGCTGATTTAAGCAATGTAGTTGCAAAGGCTGTCTGAGAGTGGGGCATCTCCAGCGCAAGTGTCCGCAGATGAGCAAGCGTGCTGCGACACATCACGTGGAGGATGATGGTCAGACTAGCACGGATCTGGATACGCAATCCAAGTTACCAGAGGAGGAAGTGTATGGACTGTACTCGTTCCTAACTAAGAACCGATAATGATCAACATGAAATTTAATGGGGTGCCAGTATCGATGGAACTGGACACGGGGGCGAATCAATCGATAATGAGCCAGAGGGCATTCGACAAGTTGTGGGATACTAAGGTTGTGAGGTCCAGTCAATGCCAAGTTGGGCATGTACACCAAAGAACTCAACGGTGATTGGCAGTGCCACAATTAAAGTATCGTATGACAGTGCGGTTCATGCGTTACCGCTATGGATTGTCCCAGGCAATGGCCTAATGCTGTTCGGCAGGAACTGGCTTGAAAAAAATCAGTTGTGATTGGAACGACATCAAGGCGTTGTCGTCTGAGAAAGATACATGTGCCCAAGGACTGAGCAAGCTCCCCTCGCTGTTCGAACCAGGCATCGGCAACTTCATGGGAGCCAAGGTGCAGATCCACGTGGACTCGGATGCAAGACCCGTCCATCATAAAGCTCGGGCAGTTCCGTATATGATGAGGGAGAAGGTCGAAACCGAACTGGACAGACTTTAGCGTGAAGGGATCATATCACCATTGAATTTAATGAATAGGCCAGCCCCATTGTTCCTGTGCTGAAAAGTGGTGGTACAGTCAGAATCTGTGGAGACTACAAGGCTACAATCAACAGGGTTTCGAAACAGGATCAGTACCCGTTACCGAAGGCTGATGACTTGTTTGCAATGCTAGCCGGGGGGAAGTTGTTCACCAAACTGGACTTGATGTTGGCCTACATGACACAGGAGCTGGTCGAGATGTTGAAGAGACTTGTGTGCATTAACACGCATAAAGGGCTGTTTATTTATCACAGGTGCCCTTTTGGAATTCGCTCCGCTGCAACAATATTTCAGAGTCTACTGAAGTTCGTTCCCAGAACCGTCGTGCTCCAAGATGACATCCTGATCACGGGTCATGACTCCGAGGAACACCTGAACAACCTGGAAGAGGTTCTACATTGTCTGGACAAAGTGGGACTCAGACTGAAACGCTCGAAGTGCGTCTTCATGGCACCAGAAGTTGAATTCCTGGGGAGGAAAATTGCTGCTGATGGCATCAGGCCCATGGACGCGAAAACCAAGGTCATCAAGAATGCACCCAAGCTGCAGAATGTGATGGAGCTGCGTTCGTTCCTGGGTCTACTCAACTACTTCGGTAACTTTCTACCTAAGTTGAGCACTTTATTAGAACCACTGCATATGCTGCTAAGAAAAGGCGACAACTGCGTGTGAGGTGTGTCTCAAGACCGAGCTTTTGAGAGAGCCACTAATCTGCTTTGCTCCAACAAGCTGCTGGTACATTATGACCCATGTAAATGTTTAGTATTGGCCTGTGATGCTTCGTCATATGGAATTGGTTGCGTACTCCAATGAGTCGGGTAAACTTCAACCAGTCGCGTATGCTTCAAAAAGTTTGTCTAAAGCGGAAAGAGCCTACAGTATGGTTGAGAAAGAAGCACTAGCCTGTGTGTATGGGGTTAAAAAGATGCACCAGTACCTGTTTGGTCTTCGGTTTGAACTGGAGACAGATCACAAGCCGTTCATTTCACTGTTCTCTGAAAATAAAGGTTATCAGTGCCAGTGCTTCATCCCGCATCCAGAGGTGGGCACTGACATTATCCGCTTATGATTGTCATTCGCCATAGACCTGGTACCGAGAATTGTGCCGATGCTTTGAGCCGTCTGCTGTTGCCCACACCAGAGGTGGAAACGCCACAACCGGCGGACCTATTGTTAGTTATGGATGCTTTTGAGATTGAAGGAACCCCTGTCACGGCTCAACAAGTTAAGACCTGAACCAGCCAGGACCCGATTTTATCGGTGGTGAAGAGTTGCATCCTCAAAGGTGATTGGTCTGCCATACCCAAGCAAATGTGCGAGGGCACCAAACCTTACATTCGTCACAAAGGCGAACTGTCTATTCAGTCGGATTGTATACTGTGGGGCAATCATGTTATGCCCAAGAAAATGAGAGAGAAAGTTGTACGTGAGCTTTGTAATGATAAAAGCCATCGCCAGGTCTCGTGTATGGTGGTCGGGAATTGACTCTGAGCTGGAATCATGCATGCATCAGTGCAACACTTGCATGCAGCTCAGCAAAGCACCAGCGGAATCGCCGCTGAGTCTGTGGCCGTGGCCATCCAAACCGTAGTCCAGGATCCACATAGACTGCAGGTCCCTTCCTGGGAAAGATGTTTTTAGTTGTGGTGGGTGCATATTTGAAGTGGATAGGGTGTATAATCTTGTCATCCAGCACATCCACAGCTACCATTGAGAATCTCAGTGTCATGTTCGCGACACATGGTCTGCCTGACATCGTTGTTAGCGACAACGGATCGTGCTTTACCAGTCAGGAGTTTCAAGAGTTCATGAAACTCAATGGTATCAAACACGTAAGGTCAGCACCATTCAAACCTGCATCCAATGGGCAAGCAGAACGTGCTGTCCGAATCATAAAGCAGAGTATGAAGCGAGTAACCCAAGGGTCACTGCAGACCCACCTGTCATGCATACTGCTGAGTTACAGGACAAGACCACACACGCTTACTGGGGTCTCACCTGCTGAACTAATGATGAAGAGGTCTTAAGACCAAGCTATCTCTTGTACACCCTGACTTGAATAATCATGTTGAATATAGAAGACACAGTCAACAAGGGTATCACGATCGTACAGTTGTCACACGATATTTCTGTAAACCAACGGATCCATTACAGACCCAATCCACATCTGGACCGGGGTTAAAGAGGGCTGCATTATTGCTCCAACCCTTTTTTCAATCTTCCTCACCGCCATGCTCCACCTCACAATCAACAAGCTCCCCTCTGGAGTGGAACTAAACTACAGAGCCAGTGGGAAGCTGTTTAACCTATGCCACCTCCAGGCCAGGTCCAAGATCACCCCAACCTCTGTCGTTGAGCTGCAGTATGCGGACTGTGCACAGACACAGGCATCTTCAGAGGCTGAACTCCAGGATATAGTCAATGTATTCATTGAGTCATATGAAGGCATGGGCCTTACGCTTAACATCCGTAAGACAAAGGTCCTCCACCAGCCTGTCGCCGCACAGCACTGCCCTCCAATCATCAAGATCCATGGCGCGGCCCTGGACAAAGTGGACCATTTTCCATATCTTGGGAGCCTCTTAACAAAGGCAGATATTGATGCGGAGATTCAGCATCGCCTCCAGTGCGCTAGCGCAGCCTTCCACCGTCTGAGGAAAAGAGTGTTTGAAGACCAGGCCCTCAAATCTACCATCAAACTCATGGTCTACAGGGCTGTTGTAATACCCGTCCTCCTGTATGGATCTGAGGCATGGATGATGTATAGAGAAGGCACCTCAAGTCGCTGGAGATATATCACCAACGATGTCTCCCCAAGATCCTGCAAATCCCCAGGGAGGACAGGCACGCTAACATCCCCAGTATTGAAGCACTGACCACACTCGATCAGCTTCACTGGGCAGGCCACATAGTACGCATGCCAGATACGAGACTCCCGAAGCAAATGCTTTATGCGGAGCTCCTTCATGGTAAACAAGCCAAAGGAGGACAGCAGAAATGTTATAAAGACACCCTCACAACCTCCCTGGTAAAGTGCGACATCACCACTGACACCTGGGAGACCCTGGCCGAAGACCGCCCTAGGTGGAGAAAGTACATCCGGGAGGGTGTTGAGCTCTTCGAATCTCAACGCAAAGAGCGTGAAGAGGTCAAGCACAGGCAGCGGAAGGAACGCACGGCAAACCAGCCTCACCGACTCCTTCCCACGACAAATGTCTGTCCCACCTGTAACAGGGTCTGTGGCTCTCGTATTGGACTGTTCAGCCATCAAAGAACTCACTTTGGGAGTGGAAGCAAGTCTTCCTTGATTTCGAGGGACTGCCTATGGTGATGATTTCTGAAAAAGATCCTTTATATGTTCTAAATTATGGTCAGGGTCCCAAGTGGATCACTGATACTGTCATGGCCAAGGAGGGCAACAGAGTATTTATTGTCAAGTTCAAAAATGGGCAAACATGCAGGAAACATGGATCAGACAAAGCTGCGGCACACAGACGAACCGGAACAGTCGGAGGAAGAGACAATTAATGACCAACCAACCACCCCCCAGTCATCAGAGGTCTCATTGGTCATCAGTGAATCGGGACTTTCAATCACTGACATGTTCAATGAAAATGAACTTTCAGTCCCTGACATGGCCATTGCCACTCCCACCAGGTCAGCCACCCAGCCACCAGTCACAACAGACTCTGAACACTCACCCAAGGCTGGAGTTGAACTGAGATGGTCAACCCGGGAGCGTAAAACACCGGACCGTCTCAATTTGTAGAAGACTGTGTTAATATCTCGGGGGGAGGGGGTATTGTCATGTATGTGCTTTTGAGATCACTAGCCACTAGATGGCATCACTGTTGGAGGCCATTGGGCTGCACGCACGTATAAAAGGCCAGCCATTTTGTATATTAGTCACTTTAATAAAGCAGAGACAAGGTCATACCTCTTGGAGTTAAACAGTACTCCGTCTAACAGTTATTGCATACACAGCACTGTCACGCTTCTCGGTCCCATTCTCCGGCCGTGGCTCAGTGCGAAGCACCCTCGTGTCTGAGTCAGAAGGTTGTGGGTTCAAGTCCCGTTCCAGGAACTTGAGCACAAAATCTAGGCTGACACTCCAGTGCAATGCTGAGGGAGCGCTGCACTGTCTGATGTGTCAGATGTTAAACTGAGGCCCCGTCTGCCCTTGGGTAGACATAAAAGATCCCATGGCACTACTTTGAAGAAAAGCAGAGGAGTTCTTCCTGGTGTCTTGGGCCAATATTTATCCCTCAACCAGCACCACTAAAACAGATTATCTGGTCATTATCACATTGCAGTTTGTGGGAGCTTGCTGTGTGCAATTGGCTGCTGCGTTTCCTACATTACAACAGTGCCTACACTCAAAGCACTTCATTGGCTGTAAATCGCTTTGGAACATCCTGAGATTTTGAAAAAAGAAAGTCTTGCATTTATATAGCGCCTTTTCACGACCACCTGATGTCTCAAAGCACTTTACAGCCAATGAAGTACTTTAGGAATGCAGTCACTGTTGTAAAGTGGGACAGCTGTATACCTAGCTTCCTGTTCAATTTGCTGATATTTGTCTCCATTGCTTTCCTGGGCAGTTTGTTTCTTTATACACCATACTTTATGTAAAGTGGCTACATCTGAACCTTCTGTTAGTTTTCCCTTTATCAAGTTTGAATCCACGTTCTCCTTTGTAATCACGTCAAAAGTCCTAACAGGGTTCAGTTTATCCCATGGTTAGAATCTCAAATGCCACAGTGAGCACTCCCCTGAGCCACCCGCTCTCTGATCCCCCTGTTAATATTCCTGGTTTCTTCGAGCCTCGTCGAATGGGTAAGCCACTTAATGTTAGCAAAAGTGATCACTCATATCGACAGCGGCCGTCTGTTCTGAAATTACTTTAGCAGATGGTCACTAATCGATCCAGTCGGGAATTCAGGAGAAACCCAAAGAGTGGTGAGAACGCGGAACTCACTGCCACAGGGAGTAGTTGAGACGAAAAGCATCGGCACCTTTTATGGGGAAGCTCGATAAGCACACCAGGAGAAAGGAATCGAAGGATATGCTGATTAGGGCAAGATGAAGTGAGGTGGGAGGAAGATGGTGTGGGGCATAAACACCGGCATTGGATGTCAGCATCACGCAGGTCGGTGATTGGAGCCGGGACAGGTACAGCAGGAACGGCGAGAGATTGCAGAGCGATGTGATGGGGACCCAGGAGAGGCGTGAGTTCAGGGCCCAGAAGAGGCGAGGGCCCAGGGGCAGCACGGACCAGCCCACACTGCGATATGTGTGTACACTAGGTCCGTGCAGCAGAGCTGGTCTGTAGTCGTCTTGGATAACCCTTGCCACGGGACCAAGACCTAGCTCTGTCGAGCCCGTGGGGTGGCTGGTGTGCAACGGCCACCACACGTTAAAAAAAATCCACGCACAGGCATCTTCCACCCTTCAATATGTAGTTCAGGACCTGGAATATTAGGTCCTTCATTGAAACACCTGTGAACTCATCCCATTTTGGCGTGGAAGCAAGTCATCCTCGATTTGAGGCACTGCCTAAGGGAAAAAAGAAACAGCGGCATGGACCAGTCAGGCTGAATGGCCTGTTTCTGTGCTGTAGATGCTATGTTGCATGGCAGTGCTTCACGGGGTGTACGCGCTGTGTCGTGGAATGGTCGGGTTGTGTCTGTAAGCCTCCACACATGGGGCAGAGACCCTGCAGTTCCCATAGGAGGAAAAATGAGGAGAGGAGCTACCTGATGATAATGATGGGAGGGTTTTGATAGAGTAAATAGGGAAAAACTGTTTCCAGCGGCAGGAGGGTCGGTAACCAGGGGACACAAAATTAAGGTATTTGGCAAAAAAAACAGGCGAGATGAGAAATTGTTTTACGCAGCGAGTCCCACTTTCCAGCTCTTGGTCCATAGCCCTATAGATTACGATCTGGAAGAGCGGTAGAGCAGATTCAATAGTAATGTTCGAAAGGATAAATATTTCAAAAGGAAAAAAAACTGCAGGGCTATGGAGAAAGGGCAGGGGTGCGGGACTAATTGGACAGCTCTTTCAAAGAGGTGGCAAAGGCACGATGGGCCGAATGGCCTGCTCTGTACTGTATTATTCCACAAGTAGGAGTGGATCTACAGAAGAATTTGTGGCGAGGCCGAGCAGGAGCGCACCATGTTGTTCAGGGTGGTATGTAATGTGTTCCTAATACAGATGAGAGACTGCACACAGGGAGGTTAAAGTAACAGTGACCTCGGTCTTTATTAAGACACTCCAGAGTGAGGACCAGGCCTTGGGGGGGGCCGGCTTATATACAGTGCTCCCAAGGGATGCTGGGATCCCTTGGGACTTCAGGGGTTGCGCTCCCTGGTGGTGGAACATGGGAGTGCATGCTTTACAGATACACAACAGTATGCGATGCAGGGGGCAGTCGAACAGGGCGAAAAGGAGCAAATGCTTGAGTGGAGTAATGTTGACTTCAAGTCCCGTGAGTCTGCTGAGTGTGGCATTTTGGATCAGTTGGTCGCGTTCCCACCTCCAGTCAGAAGGTTGTGGGTTTAAGACCCACTCCAGGAGTCCAGTGTATACTCGAGGCCAGCGCTGCAGTACGGCTCTGAAGGAGTGCTCTGTTGTCGATTCTTTAAACCCAGCTGCTGTCTGCCTGCTCCACTAATCCAGGTTAGATGCTGAAGGTCCCATGACATTGGTTCAAAGGAGTGCAGGCCAGGCATCCTCCCTCCCCCGGTGTCCATTCCTCTCACTCCTGGCACCAATCAAAACCGATCAGCTCCTCCTTCATCCCAAACCCTATAATGAGGATACTGTTCTGTACAAAATGTTACGTAGCAGTGACTGAACATATCTGAGTAGTTCCAAATAATTCTACGTGAAGTGGTCTGAAACGATGTGAAGGCATGCAGAATGATAGAAATTTACAGCATGGAAGGAGGCCATTCGGCCCATCGAGTCTGCGCCGGCTGACCAAGAGCTATCCAGCCTAATCCCAGTTTCCATCTCTTGGTCCGTAACCTTGTAGATTACGGCACATCAAATGCACATCCAAGTGCTCTTTAAATCTAGTGAATGTTTCTGCCTCTATCACCCTTTTCAGGCATTGAGTTCCAGACCCCCACCGACCTGGGTGAAAAACTTCCTCCTCAACTCCTCTCTCATCCTTCCACCAGTTACTTTAAACCTACGCCCCCTGGTTATTGTCCACTCTGCTGAGAGAAATAGGTCCTTCCTATCCACTCTATCTAGGCCCCTAGGTAGCAAAAAGTAAAACGTTTTTAGTTTTCTGAATTTTTTGTAGTTTTGTACACTCACTGCTCTCTTTTTCTCTCTCTCTCTCTCTCTCTGTGATGTAGTGCGTGGGGAGAGACTGATTCATCGGAGCATCCCAAAAAAGGTGGAACAGGATATTAAGCCTTACTCCATTACAGTGCGGGAGGGTGAGTAATCGCTCACTGTGTTACTGTGTGTGATGGTCACTGTCCTGTTGCTCGGTTAGTTGTCCTGTTTGAATCAGAGTCCCATTGGTGGCGGTGAAGTGCTGTGTTACCACTCGTGTCTCACCGCGACACCTCGTCTGGTTTAATCACCTCCTCTCGCAGGCAGCACCTCGCAACACCGATTACCGGGTCTTTTTATTCATTGCCGTGCCACGTTTTGTCTGTATAACAACTTCTGTGAGATGTTATGAAGGATGACGCTGTCCATCTCACTGGTGGAAGGGGAGCCCCCGCTGTACAGGACATCGAAGGTGAAGAGCTCTGTCCCATCACTCAACGGTGCAGTAATCCTGAATGGAGGTGGGGGGGGTTTCTTCAAAAAAACATCGGAGCAGGAGTAGGTCATTCAGCCCCTCGAGCCTGTTCTGCCAATCTGTGAGATCGTGGCTGTGAGCAGTTGTGAATGTTACCGGCCTAACACAAATATGAAATAGATTTTAGAATCTGTCAGCACAGAAGGGAGCCGTTCAGCCAATCGTGCCTGTGCTGGCTCTTTGAAAGAGCTCTCCAATTAGTCCCACTCCCCCCTGCTCTTTCCCCATAACCCTGAAATGTTTTCCTTTTCAAGTATATATCTGATTCCCTTCTAAAAGTTATGATTGAATCTGCTTCCACCACCCTTTCAGGCAGCGCTTTCCAGATTATCATCGTTCGTTGCATTTTTTTTTTTAAACTCCCCCTCTGGTTCATTTGCCCATTATCTTAAATCTGTGATCTCTGGTTATTCCTCCAGTGGAAACCGTTTCTCCCCATCTATTCGTATCAACAGAGGAGGCTGAGGGGAGATTTAATTGAGGTGTATAAAATTCTGAGGGGCCCGAGATAGAGTGGATGGGAAAGACCTATTTCCCTCAGCAGAGGGGTCAATAACCAGGGGACATAGATTGAATGTAGTTGGTAGAAGGATTAGAGGGGAGATGAGGAACCATTTCTTCACCCAGAGGGTGGTGAGGGTCTGGAACTCACTGCCTGAAAGGGTGGTAGAGGCAGAAACCCTCACCACATTTAAAAGCTACTTGGATGTGCTCTTAAAGTGCCGTAACCTGCAGGGCTTCGGACCTCGAGCTGGAAGGTGGGGTGTTAGGCTGGGTATTTCTTTTCCGCCTGGCACGGACACGATGGGCCTCCTGTGTCGTAACGTTTCTAGGATCAGCAGTTTCGTTGACTTGCTGCACTTTTGCTGTCTGTAACAGGCGTCCCGGAAGATCAGGAGCTGCCCTGGCCCTTCAACCAGTCGCCCTCCCTGACTCGCTCAAACAGCCTGGGTTGCAGCCCCCATCGGCAACCGGGCCGATCCCTGCTCGGCCAACAGGAGGTGCTGCGGCATGTCCGGGTGGTGCACCCCCAGGCAATGAACGGCGCGAGGGAGACCGACGGGCCCACGGCCCAAAGGAGTAGAACCAGGTGAGGGACAGTGTTGAAAACCGTTTGGATGCACCAGTGATTTGGACTCTGTTTGCATAGCGGGACCTGTGTGTGGCAGGGGAGGGCAAGTGTACACGGGTCGGGAGAGGTTTGAGCACATTTGGGCTGACGTGTTCGAGGGGGGGGGCTGCCTCATGCTTCCCTCCCCCCTGCCCTCGGCCCCACTCCGTTTCTGTTGCAATTGGAACAGAATAGGGATTTTTGAAATCTATTCACAATGTAGGAATCTTCCAAAAGAACATGCGCAGTAAATACCAATTGGTTAAACAGGTCGTTCGTACAATTTTAATACACCCTCGAAAGAGAACATGAACTTGGAGTGCTCCCCTAAAACAAAGTTAAATTGATTTGGGCATCAGTTGTAAACTGCTGCTTGAATTCTGGCCTTTTTGAGCACCCCCCCCAATTTCCATCACTCCACGTTTGGTGGCCGAGCCTTCAGCTACCTGGTCCCTAAACTCTGGAACTCTCTCCCTCCCTTCTCCCTTTCTCCCTTTCTCCCTTTCCCTTTTCTCTCTTTCCTCTCCCTCCCTCCCTTCCCTCCATCCCTTCTCTCCCTTTCTCCCTTTCCTCTCTCTTCTCCCTTCTCTCCCTTTCTCCCTTTCTCTTTTCTCTCTTTCCTCTCCCTTCCCTCCCTTTCTCCCTTTCCCTTATCTCTCTCTCTCTCTCTCTCTCTCTCTCTCTCCTTCCCCCACACACCCTTGCTCCTCCTTACCCCCTCCCCCCACACCCTCTCTCCTTCCCCACCCCCCCCCATCCTCTCTCTCTCCTCCTCCCCTTCCCCGCCACCCCCCCCCATCCTCTCTCGCTCTCTTTTTTCCCCACCCCCACATACTCTTTTTCCTCCCCCCACCCCCAACCCTCTCTGAGTGTCAGCTTAGCTTTATGTGCTCAAGTCCCTGGAAGGTCTGTTGGGATTCTATGCAGTGGGAATGAGTGAGAAAAGGTTTGAGGGGGGTGGTGTCTGTTCAATGTGTGAATTGGAAGGGAAGTGCCTGGGCCTGTTGGGTTATGACCAATGTGAACACATGAGGGATTTGAATTGCTTTGTTCCCGTGCATTGTGACTGAGGTAAAGGTTGGTCCATTGTAGTGGACCAGGATGCAATTATCCGAACCTGATTGTTTTCCTGTTTCTTGATTGCCCTGTGTCTTTTATTGTTTGTTGATATCATTCTGATAGATATATATATATATCTGTATCGGAATCTAGACCTCTGTTAGAAACCCTGCTGTTTAAGTTCATGTGTTCTCTGGTTTTCTGTCTGTCTCTCCTTCCTTCCTTTTCTTCCTTCCCAGCTCCCTCCCCCGTTCCCAGCTTTCCTTTAAATGACATTCCGCTGACGTAGACCCCCACCCCCCTCCTCTTCCCATAGTCTCCCAGCGACGTTCAACTCTTCCATTTATTAAATGAATTTGATTGAATCCTTTTTTTACTTGTAAGAACGGCAATTGTGTTTAATTTATTTTTTACAGATCTCTTGGATTTTTTTTTTACTTGACTGATTTTTTTTTAAAGCTGTGTTGTCGACGTACTCTAGTACACCTCTCTGCAGATAAATGCTGAAAATCGCTGCTTCCCCAATATCGCTTTGCCCGTTTTAAAGTTCATAATTTTGTAACCCAGCAGCCCACAGCTGTCCCAGTGACTCGGAGGCCTGTTAACCACACACATCGGGCAATGCCCCACGTGCAGTCCCTGTGCTGCGTTAGTTGATCTTGATTGGGACAGCAGCCAGGGGATATTACAATATGCCTCAGCGTTCTTAGATAAAGGGTGTGTGTGTGGGGGTTGGGGGTGGGGGAGGGTGTTGTAAATCAGTCACGGTTTGCGCTCCCCCCCGATCACCACTCAGTGACTCTGGCTGCAAAAGTACACACCTGCTGTGTGTATCTGTGTGTGAGAGAGGGGAGAGAATTGGGCTCCTCTGATGACTCTGCAGTCGAATAGCCTGCCGCCACTCACCGTCTTTGGCTCACACACGTGGAATGGCTACTGGAGGCGGGGTTGGGGGGGGGCAACTCCCCCACGTAACTGTACTCAGAGAGTCGACATCTTCTGGGCAGTGGTTGGGGAGAAATTGGGTGAAAGTTTTGCTTTTTTTTTTAAAGAAAGGTAACTTATTTCATATAGTTTCCACGGAGAAATCAGGTTTGCAACAGGTAGTTCCCAAAATGGAGGAGTTGTTGCACGCTAGCTGGCCTCTTGTGAACTTGGGTCCAGAGAGTTGTAGAATGCGGGCTCCTAAACCGGGAGTGCGGCAGTTCGGCCACTATTGGCGAGCAACTCGATCGAAATTATGACTTTTAAAATGGAAGACAACTTGGTTAAGGGGCAAAGCAGTTTTTGTGAATGAATGAGCGTGGAATCCACCCCTCCCCCCCTCCCACCATTGTACATTATTGCACTGTTTTGTTTTATACAAAAAAAACACTTGCAATGTCACACTTTCAGTGGAAACACAATAACTGTATTATCAGGGTTTTTTTGGGGGGAGGGGGGGCTCATTATGCAGAACATCAAAAAACAGTGGCAGCGCACAGACAGACCACCCAGGTTCAGTTGTTGGGGGTAAGCGGGAAAGTTGATGACAGGTGTTCAGTTAATGTGCACGTGCTGAAGTTTTTCCTTCAATATCACTGATGGGGGACATCAGCAGCTTATCTGATATCTCCCTATTTTGACTCAGTATTGTGTGTGCAAGGGGATGACGTATGGAACCTAGTATTCAATACTTACAAAGTTTCCCGTTCATTCAAATGGTCTTTATAGAGATAAAGAAAGAACAAACTTTCATTTATATAGCGCCTATCACAACCTCAGGACTTCGCAAAGCGCTTTACAACCAATCAAGTAGGTGTTTTGGAAGTGTAGTCACTGTTGTAATGTAGGAAACGCAGCAGCCAATTTGCGCACAGCAAGCTGCCACAAACAGCAGTGTGATAAATGATAAATCCGTTTTGATGTTGATTTGAGGGATAAATATTGGCCGGGACACGGGGGATAACTCCCCTGCTCTTCTGCAAAATAGTGGCCGTGGGATCTTTTACGTCCCCCTAGAGACGGAAAGACGGCACCTCTGACAGTGCAGTGGGCTCCCTCAGTACTGGGAGTGTCAGCCTGCATTATCCGCTCAAGTCTCTGGAGTGGGACTTGAACCCAGGACCTTCTGACTCACAGGTGAGGGTGCTACCCACTGAGCCAAGGCTAACGCCTAAAGAGATGTTTAATTTGTGTTGGATAGTAACTACAATCCACTGCGCCCTCTGACAAAAAGAGGAGCTTGACATGCCACGTTTTTATCGAAGCCCCTGGATACATGATATTGTTGCCGTCCCGTTTAGTTTTGAAGCTGGCATGTCGTGCGGTTCCTGCGTAATCTGTTTTTCGCTGAGGAAGCCGATCTTTGCTTAGCGTGCGCGCTCGAGGATATGAATGTCCAGAGACTTCTCACAGGTGAGGTCTCTGGAGAATACACCAGCTTTAGGTGCTCTGTGTACTTGTACTTGAGATTTAAACAAAATAAAAAAATCTGGGGACCTGAAATAAAACTAGGAAGACGCTGGGACATGCAGGTCAGTCAGGGTCTAAAGGAGGAAGGTGGTTCTGCTAAAGAGTCCCTTCCAAAACTAACCCATCTTTCTCTCTCGGATACGGTTTTAGCCTGACTTTGAAGAACCCTTCAATTCTGGGTTCTTGCCACCTGCCGATTGGAGACCCAATACCTGGGAGGGAGGGAGGGGGAGGTGGAAAATGGAGCTCTGTGTAGTGCTTGCAGCCCACCTGCAGTTTGGCTCCAAGGAGATGTCCAAGTTGGGCGTGTATTCAACTTGCCACGCAGGCTGAAAATCGGGTCTTGTGAGTTGTCCACCCAATACAGAACGATATAGAAAATAGTTGTAGAGCTGTTGAGTTGGGACTTGCGTGACACAACTAGTTCTTTCATTGCCATTGATTTTCGGTGGATAAGAAAATCGGTCGGTTTGTATAATGGTCGACCGATTCACACCAGCTTTACACCTTGAAGGCAAGTTGAAAATCCAAACCCCTCCCACCTGGAATGCCAATCCTCCTGGATCGCCCTGGAGTCTCCGGGAATTACAGACGAATCCCCAGGACACTGAGCAACACCCAGGAGGAAAAAAACCATAGAGGCCATTACAAAATTGTGTTTTACGTCTCTTTTTATTTCTTTTGAAAGCTTTTTTATTGGCGATTTGGGGTGGGGTGTTTGGCTGACGGTCAAAAATCGGCCAATTGGGTAACTGATTGGTTGTGGGAAGGCAGGGCGCCGCCCGTATGGACGTGTCGGGCGACCAATGTGGGGAGCGTGGGCGATGGGGCAGTTGGAAGCAGAAAGCGATGTAACGGCACCTCCAGGAATACGTCCAACCAGAGTTGCTGACCCTGTCTCCATGGGCTAGATTTAGCAACACTGTAATGTATTTGCTTCATGGGTTCTTCGCTGAAGAATTCATAGCAACGCATTGCTGTTGAGAACGAGTTGCTTAATTAGCAAAAGGTTTAACAATCACAGTACACATTATCTGTTCATCCACCAGACTCTGAACCATCTACCTGATTGTGGATCCCCCGAACCCAACTGGCTGGGGTTTTATTGAGTCTTGTGAACATCACGTGACTGGCTAAGCAACTCACAACTCAACAGCTCTACAACTATTTTGTGTATAACTTTAAATCAAGTGCTCCCTTTTGGTCAGGGCACTAGAACCCCCAAATAAAACTTTAAAGGAAACTTAAATCAAATTAAAATTTGGTTGCCGGGGGTGATGATCACTCCAGTCCCTCCGGCGACCACCTCACGTGTGGGCACCGCGTGCTTCATCTCCAGGGGCACCCTGGCGCGAGCGTACCAGTGGACACCGCGTGCTGCATCTCCAGGGACACCCTGGTGTGAACGTAGCCACGGAAGAGAGGCAGGTAGTCGGGCTGAATGACCCCAACAGCTCGACAACTATTTTTGTAAAAATACAATGTCATGGGATCTTTTAGGTCTACCTGAAAGAGTAGACGGGGCCTCAGTTTAACGTCTCATCTGAAAGACGTAACCACCGTCAGTGCAGCACTCCCTCAGTATTGCACTGGGAGTGTCAGCCTAGATTTGATTTTGTGCTCAAGTCAGTTGTGGGACTTGAACCCACAACCGGGGCAAGTGTGCTACCCACTGAGCCACAGCTCTACAAACCTGTGAGCATACTCACAGATGCATACATAACAAGTGACACTATTGTTTCCTGGCCAGATTGTGGAGACTGTTGGGTAATTCCCCCGTCAATCAGGCCTGGCGACCACATGGCTGTAAGTGACTGGGATTGACTTCATACACATCATTCGTGTTATGTAACTACCCTTCACTCATTGCGTTTGGCTGGAGAAATAACCCCGCTCTTGTCGGGAGACCTTGCTGCAATTTATTTTGGTTGTGATTTCTGTTTGCTGTAGTGAGTAGAGGCTCTGTTTAAATAGACTCTGTAGACTGTTTGCTGTAGTGCGCTGTTCACGTCTGCTGAGTAAATAGACTTTGTTTGCTGTAAATAGACTGTTGCTGAGTCCTGCCGCAAGCCATGTCCCACCTCCAAATCATTGGCTGACGCAGTGGTGTCAATTGACACTCTGCTTACGATGGGTGGTGCTTTTGACTGCCGTGGTTTTGACGGACGTGCTGCTTTGTAAGGTGGAGGGCAGGAACTGGAATTACAGTAACTTTGGGGATTGACTGGCATGAGTTTGGCTTACTCCCGTTTATTTTGGCTTTAGAAACTTAAAAAAAAAACACTCTTCTTCTCCACGTGGTTCAGCTGAATCAAGAGTTGAGCCATTTGTCATTGTGGCTGGAGGCCTTTTCGGCTTAAAATGAGGGGACTTTTTTTTAATGCAGTTTGCAAGATATAAAATGGAATAGAAAAGGCAAGTCTGGAGCACCTTTTTTAGGCTCGATGGCTGCAGGACAAGGGGGTTATAGGTAGAAATAAAGGGTAAGCTCACGACTGATGTCAGGAAGCCCCTCTCCACAGAGTAATTAGTACCAACAAGGCACAAGTCAGGAGTGTGATGGAACACTCTCCACTTGCCTGGATGAGTGCAGTTCCAACAACACTCAAGAAACTCAACACCATCCAGGACAAAGTAGCCCCCTTGATTGGCACCCCATCCACCAACCTTAAACATTCACTCCCTCCACCACCGGCGCACTGTGGCTGCAGTGTGTACCATCTACAAGATGCACTGCAGCAACTCGCCAAGGCTTCATCAACAGCACCTCCCAAACCCGCGACCTCTACCACCTAGAAGGACAAGGGCAGCAGGCGCATGGGAAGACCACCACCTACGTTCCCCTCCAACTTGGAAATATATCGGCCGTTCCTTCATCGTCGCTGGGTCACAATCCTGGAACTCCCTCCCTAACAGCACGGTCTGAGCACCTTCACCACACGGGACTGCAGCGGTTCAAGAAGGTGGCTCACCACCACCTTCTCAGGGCAATTGGGGATGGGCAATAAATGCCAGGGACGCCCACAACCTGAGAACGAATTTTTAAAAACCTGTAGTCATCTTCTGCGTAGGTTCGTGGGGGCAAGAATGTGCGAGTCGGCCATTTACAATTTGGGAACTGTTTCATTGTATCAGAGGAGCCAGGCACCCAGTGGGATTTTATATTTGTTTGTCCTCAGGATGTAGAACTGGTACAGGCGATTTTATTGCTCGTCCCTAATTGCCCGAGATAATTTTTTACAACTAACTGGCTTCTGAGACCACTTTATTGGGCAATGCGTCTACCACCTAGTGTGGGACTGGAGTCACGTGTAGGCCAGACTAGATACGTAATGGGGCCGGGAGGCGGGGGGGGGGAGGGGTGGGAAAGAGATGCAGTGGTGGGGGCAGAGGCTTGGAAGGACATCAGTGAGCCAGTTGGATTTCTATGGCAATCCGTAGTAATTGGAGGGTCATTTTAACCTAACTTGTGGAGTGGACATCCCACGGGTATGTGGGTCTCCAGTCAGTCAAACCCGCAGTGGTGTCATCCGCAGTCCGGCAGCCTGACTAGGAAGAATGGGGAAGAGGGGACTTGGGAGGTCTAACACCATTGGAATCAATAGCCTGATGATGGAGTCAGTGGGAGATATTTTTAACCTAACTCACCGGGCTCGGGTGGAATGCCGATTTTTATTTTTTTTGCATCCCGCCCAATATTGACTTCAGCAGAGATTAATGTCGGGCGGTGTGTAAAACCACTGTTGCACCTGATCCCGTCTAACGGGCGGGTTACGTTAATACTGCCCCCCTATTGTTTCCGGTGCCAGCCCAGAAGTGACAAGATTCATTGAATTCATTTTCACAAGTTGCCCTGGTGGGGATTGAACTACCAGATTCGCCAGTCAGGTACCACAACCCCAACACTGCCGTACTGTATGCATTCACAGTGGACTGAATTGTCCTGTGGTTCGAGGCCTGAGTTGTCTACACTTCTAGGTGGGGATCAGTGGCTGTCCTAAGCACTTCTCGACACCGTTTCAGTTGGCCTGGTGGTGTACTGAGCATAGAAAGATCCCAGCACCCCTCTGCTGAGTCAGCTGGTCTCAGTTGAAGCTACATAAGTCCTCGAGGCTGAGGGTCGGGGTGTGTGGCGGGGAGGGGGTGGAAATTGGATACCATTCACACTGATTATTCACTGACATAGAAACATAGAAAATAGGTGCAGGAGCAGGCCATTTGGCCCTTCGAGCCTGCACCACCATTCAATATGATGATGGCTGATCTTGCAACTTCAGTACCCTATTCCTGCTTTCTCTCCATACCCCTTGATCCCTTTAGCCACAAGGGCCACATCTAACTCTCTTTTGAATATATCTAACGAACTGGCCTCAACCACTTTCTGTGGTAGAGAATTCCACAGGTTCACCACTCTCTGGGTGAAAAAGTTTCTCCTCATCTCGGTCCTAAATGGCTTACCCCTTATCCTTAGACTGTGACCTCCTGGTTCTGGACTTCCCCAACATCGGGAACATTCTTCCTGCATCTAACCTGTCCAATCCCGTCAGAATTTTATATGTTTCTATGAGATCCCCTCTCATTCATCTAAATTGCAGTGAATATAACCCTCCCCGGTTAAAAAGTGAGTGTGGGGGTCCGCTCAGGCACGGTTGGTGATCCCTTCACTGCAGGATATCCACCTACTACTCTCAGGGCTATTCGAGCTCGGTTGGTGATGCCTCCACTGCCGAACATCTGCCCGATGCTCGCGGGGCTTGTGCATGCTGAATGGCCGCGTCAGCACTAGGCGCTGTTTAAGGGCCATGAACCGGACCCCAGCTTCAGTTAGTCAGCGCCATCAGGAAAGTGTGAGTGTGAAGCTGCTCTGACCCCATCGCAGCCCCTGGGGCAGACTTGACGTAGGTGTTAGTTAAGGGGTGGGTGTGGGGAGAGAGGGAGCAACGTAAAGAACGCTCGCTTATCTTCCAGGTATTCGGCAGGGCAGGGAAATCTCGGGAATTCTGCTGGACGAGGTTTCACTACCCATTTGGATTTTCCTCGAGCTCCACTGGGGCGTGGCAGGATGTGACTTGTGATGTTGGGGTTAGGAATATTGTAGCTGTTGGGTGTCCCTTCAGTGTGGCCTTCTCCCGAAGGTGCATATCCTTGTCTTTCCCAATAACCCTTGTGTGGATGTGTGTGTGTGTGTGTTAGTTCCTGCATGTCTGTAAAGAAATAAGTGACTGAAGGACCCTGCGATGTAGTTTCTATGTTTACAATAAAGCCCTGGGTGATTGGACCTCCCACTTACTGGTGTGTGTTTTTTTTTTAACTTCTTCCCTTTCTTTCCTACCCCGTTCACCTGTGAATTTGGCCAACAGTTCTCGGTGTACTGTCTGATGTCGTGCATCATGGTGTCGGCTCCTGTGAATGGCTAGTACCTCTGCGGTTAAAAGGGAACAATTCACTCCTGGCTGGTGTTGCACAGCTCGCTGGTGTTGCACAGCTCACTCGTGTCTGTGTAAAACTCCCTGTATGTGTACCAGGCGCGAAGGCAGATATTCACCCCTGTCTGGCACAGTTCAGCTCGTTTGTGCGAGTATGTAGGGGAGTGTGCTGCGAGTGTGTGCTAGCTCAGCCTTCGGCTGTCTGAGGAAAAGAGTGTTTGAAGACCAGGCCCTCAAATCTGGCACCAAGCTCATGGTCTACAGGGCTATGTATGGCTGAGACGTGGACCAAATACAGTAGACACCTCAAGTCGCTGCGAAATACCACCAACGATGTCTCCGCAAGATCCTGCAAATCCCCTGGGAGGACAGACGCACCAATGTCAACGTCCTCGACTGGGCCAACGTCCCCCAGTATCGCAGCACTGACCACACTTGATCAGCTCCGCTGGGCGGGCCACATTGTTCACGGGCCTGACACGAGACTCCCAAAGCAAGCGCTCTACTCGGAACTCCTACACGGCAAGCGAGCCCAAGGTGGGCAGAGGAAACGTTTCAAGGATACCCTTAAAGCCTCCCTGATAAAATGCAACATCCCCACCAACACCTGGGAGTACCTGGTCAAAGACCGCCCTAGGTGGAGGAAGTGTATCTGGGAGGGCGCCGAGAGCCTGCAGAAACCAAGCGGAAGGAGTGTGCGGCAAACCAGGTTCCCCACCCACCCTTTCCTCCAACCACTGTCTGTCCCACCTGTGACCAGGTCTGTAATTCCCGTATTGGACTGTTCATTTACCCAAGAACTCATTTTTAGAGCGACAGCAAGTCTTCCCCGATTTCGAGGGACTGCCTATGATGATGATATGTTGCGAGAATGTGGGGGAGGGTACGAGCGTGTGAGGGGAGGCGGGATGCGATCGCAGTGAGAGTGCGCGCATGCGGAGTGGGAGAGTGTGCGCATGCATGCGACCAAACCTCCGAATCACCTCGGCCTCTCTTTAATTAGCCTTTCAGACCTTAAAGAAAGAATTTTCACCGATTTAAGTACTTTTAGCAGTGTAGTCACTGTTGTAATGTAGGAAGCGTGGCAGCCAATTTGCACACAGACAGCGATGTGATAATGACCGGATAATTGTGTTTTTTTTTAGTGATGTTGGTTTAAGCGCTGTGGTTTTTAAAAAGAGGAAGGCGTGGAATGCCAATCCAACCATCAATTTGAAGAATGCAGTGTAGTTGAAGCCTTAGAGATACACACCTACACTGGAGCGGCGGAATAATATATTGTGCATCACTTGTCTAATGGTCTTTGTAAAACTGACATCCTCTGACTTGTAGTGACCAGCCGTTCCATAAATCCACTAGTGTGTGTATAATACAACACTGGTGTTTAGAGATCTTTCGCACTTCAGGCATCACACTTAGTATTGAAATGTACCAGAACGTGCATAAATGTTAATAGAAAGGGGAGAGAATGCCAACAGTTAATCTCTATTTGATCTTAGTGTGCTTTATTGCAATTAGCCTCTAATTGAACTCTGCCATTTATCGCAATTGGCCTCTAATTGACCTTGGTGCCATTTATCGCAATTGGCCTCTAATTGACCTTGGTGCGCTTTATCGCAATTGGCCTCTAGTTGACCTTGGTGCGCTTTATCGCAATTGGCCTCTAATTGATCTTGGTGCGCCTTATCACAATTGGCCTCTAGTTGACTTTGGTCTCTGCCTATTTGCAGCAATTGAACCAGAACAGGGCAAGTTAAGCTCATCTATCTGTAGCAGCCAAATAGCACATTGCGTATAACATAGTGGAGAATTCACGTCCTTTGGAGGGGGAGGGGGGTGGGGGTGGAACGGACGGACGCCATATCCTCCAACTTACGATGAGCAGTGCCAGGGCAGATCTGTTAGTTTTTAAGAAATAAAAATCTTGCTGTTACACTTCCGCTTCCAAAGGGAAACCATTTTATTCAGCCTTTGAGTTGATTTGGATCATTATTTTTGGCTCTATCTCATCCATATCTTCATTAGTTTGACATTCTCATTGTTTTGTTTCCACCCATCCCATTTTTCTCCACTTGGTTTCCACATTTCCTTTGCTATTTTCTCCTCCCAACATTCCATCTCTCTTCGCTCTCTTCCCCCACCCTCGCTTTTCTTCCTTTCCCAAATTCCGTACTCCTTTCCCAAATTCTGTACTCCTTTCCCTTTTCCTTGACTATAACCCAAATCTCCCCCCCCCCCCCCCCCTCGCTCTCCTCCCTTTGCCCCCCCCCCCCCCCCTGTATTTTTTGTTCTTGTCTTTCCTCGGATTAGCACGCCTGAGCAGCAGGGAATGGTTGCCATGGGGAACATGTACAGTCGCTACAACAAGAGCAGCTCTCAGTCTCCAGAACAAATGGCGGAGAAGTCAAGGGCAGCAGGTGAGTCATTTCAATATTACTTGCATTTTTAAGCAGTTAGCTTTCGACGTGACATCCAGTTAACGCGGCCTCTTGTACTTGGCATGTCTTTTAGGCATGAGATTTTATTTGACATAGTGGGTCCCTGCTCCCTTTCAGCGCAAGAGAGAGAGACACACATACACAGCTTGGGACTATCACCCCTTCCTCCATGCTATGAACTATTAATTCTCGTTCTTTAGTGTTGTGCAAAGTAGGGACGCAGCAGCTGATGCGGGGAGGGGCGGGGGAAGAGTTTGATAGAATGCAAGGACTGGGTGGAGCGGATTGGGTAATTAATAGAATAATCAATTATGGACGCTGGGCGTTGCGGGATTGTTTGCGGGGAGAGAGAGGCGTTCGAAGTAGGATGATTATTATTATTTGTTTGGAGAGGAGTTAGAGTTGAATGGCCTATTTTTTTCACTCTGGATGATGTTCTGAAGAAGAAAAAAAGAAAGACTTGGAGTTATATAGCGCCTTTCACGACCACCGGACGTCTCAAAGCGCTCTACATCCGATGAAGTACTTTTTTGGAGTGTAGTCACTGTTGTAATGTGAAAACGCGGCAGGCAATTTGTGCACAAGCAAGCTCCCACAAACAGCAACGCGATAATGAGCAGATAATCTGCTTTTGTTGTGTTGATTGAGGGATTAATAGTGTCACTGGAGATAACTCCCCTGCTTTTCTTCGAAATAGTGCCATGGGATCCACTTGAGAGAGCAAATGGGGCATCGGTTTAACGTCTCCTCCGAAAGACGGCACCTCTGACAGTGCAGCACTCCCTCAGCATTGCACTGGGAGTGTCAGCCTGGATTTTTGTGCCCTGGAGTGGGACTTGAACCCACAACCTTCTGACTCGGGCGAGAGTACGGCCCTTAAGAAACAGTAGTACCTTCAGAGAGGGAGCAGACCTATTTTTTGGGGGGACCAGAGGAAGCGGTGGGACCCGGAGCCACTTGGCGAGGGAGGGGGCTCTGAGGTATGTGGCTGTGTGGGAAAGTCCAAGGCCCCTGGAGATTGTAAACCCAACTGGCAATTAAGTAGCACGGATGAATCTGAG
Organism: Pristiophorus japonicus; assembly: GCF_044704955.1. Classification (NCBI taxonomy): domain Eukaryota; kingdom Metazoa; phylum Chordata; class Chondrichthyes; family Pristiophoridae; genus Pristiophorus; species Pristiophorus japonicus. Next base: position 19,462,782 of record NC_091995.1, on the reverse strand, counting down.
GAAAAGAGAGAAACGTAGAAAATAGGTGCAGGAGTAGGCCATTCGGCCCTTCGAGCCTGCACCGCCATTCAGTATGATCATGGCTGATCATTCAACGTCAGTACCCTATTCCTGCTTTCTCTCCATACCCCTTGATCCCTTTAGCCGTAAAGGCCATATCTAACTCCCTTTTGAATATATCTAACGAATTGGCCTCAACAACTCTCTGCGGTAGGGAATTCCACAGGTTAACAACACTCTGAGTGAAGAAGTTTCTCCTCATCTCGGTCCTAAATGGCTTACCCCTTATCCTTAGACAGTAACCCTTGGTTCTGGACTTCTCCAACATCGGGAACATTCTTCCTGCATCTAACCTGTCTAAACCCATCAGAATTTTATACGTTTCTATGAGATCCCCTCTCATCCTTCTAAACTCCAGTGGATACAGGCCCAGTCGATCCAGTCTCTCCTCATATGTCAGTCCTGCCATCCTGGGAATCCGTCTGGTGAACCTTCGCTGCATTCCCTCAATAGCAAGAATGTCCTTCCTCAGATTAGGAAACCAAAACTGTACACAATATTCACGGTGTGGCCTCACCAAGGCCCTGTACAACTGCAGTAACACCTCCCTGCTCCTATACTCAAATCCTCTCGTTATGAAGGCCAACATACCATTTGCCTTCTTCACCGCCTGCTGTACCTGCATGCCAACTTTCAATGACTGATGTACCATGACACCCAGGTCTCGTTGCACCTCCCCTTTTCCTAATCTGTCACCATTCAGATCATATTCTGTCTTCGTGCTTTTGCCCCCAAAGTGGATAACCTCACATTTATCCAGATTATACTGCATCTGCCATCCATTTGCCCACTCACCTAACCTGTTCAAATCACCCTGCAGTCTCTTAGCATCCTCCTCACAGCTCACACCGCCACCCAGCTTAGTGTAAATGGAGGTTTTGAAGACAGGCAGTTTAAGAGGGCTGTTAAAAGTTCAGTAGGTAGCTTATTGGTTCTGGTTCTGGACCAGCGATCCAGAGGTTGAGTTCACAGCCCACTGTGGCAAATTTAATTAATTAATTCTGGTCATTTATGAGCTGAGACAAAAACCCATCTGATTCACTCGTGTCCTTTTCGGGAAGGTAAGCTAGATGTGACTCCAGTTCCACACCAACGTGGTTGACCCTTAATACCCTTAGGGGCAATAAATGCCGGCCTTACCAGTGTCACCTACATCCTGATACTTTTTTTTTTAAGTTTAAGGTGACAATATTGATCACCCTCAGTAATTTATAAATGGTTCATAAACGAGTGTCTTCCTCGAGGTTCTGAAACTCTGGGCAGCACAGCAGGCTCTCGGTAGCTTTAACAGGTTTAAAGTTGCTATTTTTTTTTCCCTTTTAAAGAGAAACCAATATAGATTGAAAGTGCTGGAAATACTCAGCGGGTCAGGCAGAATCTGTGGAGAGAGAAACAGAGTTAACGTTTCAGGTCGACGACCCTTCGTCAGAACACAGTATTTTGCTGTTGTATTAGTTCTATTTACTCCATTATTGCTGCCTCCTTTAACCATGCTGGTGTCTGATTCATGCAACTTGTTCAGCGTGGGCTAAATTATTTTTGGGCATTTTTATCCAATAATTTTTTTTTTTTAACTAATTTTTTTTGCAGTTGCGACTGTGGTATAAAACCGTCTATAACCAATACCACCAAAAAACTGATTAAAAGTGGTCATACACCTCGCTGCCGTAACAACACCAACCACAATTGGAAGCTATTCATTGTGTGCCAAGCAGTGTGTGTGAGAGCTGTGGCGAGGTTTGCTACAAGTGCAAATCCCTTTTCTTTTGGGAAGTCTTGTGGAGAGGGGAATTCGGGGGAGGGGGGGGGGCAGGAACTTTTAGACCCAAGTGTAATGGAAGCTTCTTTCTCCAGGTTCTGACCAGAACTCGCCAGGACAGACCGAGCAGCTGGATCTTGGGTGAGCAACTTCTTCTCCTTTCTATGGTAGTAACAAAGCAAATGAAATGACAATATCTAGGTTGGATATCCAGGCCAAAGCTTCCCGTATAACCGCGTGGATAAATTGTACGGTGCCTGCGAATTTCCCTCTGGAGGGCAGTGCTCAGGGTCTGATCAGGAGCTCCACAGTCGCATGATGGGGCTGCTTTAATCTTCCACCTATGGAGACGGTGGCAGCATCTACCATGGCCGGTTCTGAGGCGGTTGATGGTTGTCCACTGTTTGCGAGGAAGGTTTGTTCCTACAGGTTGTACTGTGGGGTCCTCTATAAGGAATCCATTCCATATGTCATAGTTCTTCCAAGCATTTAGTCATCGGTCATCAAGGCCGAGGGGCGATCGCTGAAGGGCTTCAGCAATGGTCCCAAAATGGCCCACCAATCCGAAAATGGCCACCTTGGTTTGAGACGGGTGAGCAACGAACATCTGCCTCCGACCTGCCTCAGCCATCTGCTGCCAGATGTCCGTTAGTTAATCCCCTCATGTCCCCCCGCTCACTAGCCACCATTAAGTAGTGGTTTCCACGCGCGAACCACCCCCACCCCCCCCCCCCCCCCCCCCCCTCCACCACTCACTTGACCAGCAATCCCGTGGTAAGCTCCTGCTTCTCGTGGCCACACAGGCCAGGAAGAGCCTTGGTTTGGTCCTTGGTCAGTGTTGAGTTCGCAGATCGGGTGGCGATCGGTGGCCCAACCGCCTGGAAGTGTGCGAGCATGTGGGTCTCCGGTCAGTCAGACCTGCGGCGGTCTCGTTCGCAGTCAGACAGCCTGACTAGGAAGAATGGGGCAAGTGTGGCCGTGGGAGCTTGGATATCCTTGCAACCTTAGCCCAACAATGGACTAACATACAAAATTCTTACTGGGCCTGACGGGGTAGATGCAGGGAGGATGTTTCCTCTGGCTAGAACCAGGGGTCACCGTCTCAGAATAAGGGGTTGGCCATTTAGGACTAAGCTGAGGAGAAACTCCTTCACGCAGTGGGTGGTGAATCTTTGGGATTCTCTACCCCAGAGGGCTCTGGATGCTCAGTCGTTGAGTATATTCAAGTCCGAGATCAATAGATTTTTGAATATTAAGGAAATCAAGGGATATGGGGATAGTGCAGTAAAGTAGAGTTGAGGTTGAAGATTCTTATTGAATGGCGGAGCAGGCTTGAGGGGCCGAATGGCCGACTCCTGCTCCTATGAGTCGGAGGGGTTCATTTTAACCCAACTCGCCGGGCGGGGATCCCACGAATTGCTCTGATGTCACTTTAACGGAGAATATAATCCGGGGCGAGGGGGTAAAACCAGGGTTGCACCCGATCCCTCTGTTCCCTGAATTCAGTTAAAATTGCCCCCACAGTGCCTTTCAGAGAGGAGAAAAAGGGTAAAAGGTTTGGTGGGGGGGTCGTGTTCTATGGGTGTTGGTCGGTGTGAGCTGCTCAGCCTGCCTGTATCGAGCGGCCAGAGTCTCCGTCAGCTCTCTCTGGCCGACAGGAACCCCCCCCGAGCTACCCCGGAGCAGGTGTGGAAGCCAAAGTGCTTCACTAGTGGATCATGACCTTGTAGCTCCCCCAAGGGCTTGCTCAGTGAGCAGTTGAGTCGTTTTTGATCCCAGGCGGGGATCCCACGATGTGCAACTCCTGATTGTGTGCCGAGTTGCCTGATCACAGTCAAGGACGAGAAAAAAGGAGTCTACAGTTAGCCTCAGCATGTTATGGAAGGCATGTTAAAATGCCTTTCCCCCCCGCCCCCCACTGACCCATGGTGGAATGCTTCTAAGGGAAACCTAGATAATTGCATGAGGGCGAAAGAAATGGAAGGTTATGCTGACAGGGTGGGATGCAGTCGATGTGGGGAGAAGGCTGGTGTGCAGCATAAACTAATTCCACCCCAGCTGGAGTATTGTGGAGAATGTTTCACTTGTGGGGTAGAGCATAACTAGAGGCCATCAGTACAAGATAGTCACCAAGAAATCCAATCGGGAATTCAGAGGAAACTTCTATACCCAGAGAGTGGTGAGAATGTGGAACTCACCACCACAGGGAGTGGTTGAAGCGAATAGTATAGATGTATTTAAGGGGCGTCTGGAACAACATATGAGGGAGAAGGGAATAGAGGGTAATGCTGATAGAGTTAGATGAGGAAAGACGGGAGGAGGCTCGAGTGGAGCATAAACACCGGCATGGACTGGTTGGGCCGAATGGCCTGTTTCTGTGCCGTGTATCCGATATAATCCTATGGGCACCACACTTTAGGAAGGACGTGAAAGGTTTGGAGAGGGTGCAGAAGAGACTTGGAATGGTTTCAGCGATGTGGGAATACAGTTACATGGAGAGACTGGAGAAGCTGGGGTTGTTCCCCCTTGGAGCAGAGTAGGTTAAGGACATTTATTCGAGGTGTTTAAAATCATGACAGTAAATGGAGAAGCTATTTCCAATGGCTGTAGTCGATAACCAGAGGGCACAGACTTGAGGTGATTGGCACAAGAACCAAAGGCAACACGAGGGGACATTTGTTTTACGCAACGAGTGGTTAGGATCTGGAGCGCGCTGCCTGATAGGGTGGTGGAGGCAGATTCAATGGTAGCCTTCTAAAGAGAAGTGGATAAATATCTGAAGGAGAAAAAATTGCAGGGTTATGGGGAAGGAGTGGGGGGGAGTGGGACTAATTGAATTGCTCTTCGAAAGAGCTGGCGGCAACTCGATGGGCCGAATGGCCCCTCATACTGTACTATTCTATGAAACACCAGCATGGAATAGTTGGGCCGTAGAGCCTGTTTCTGTGCTGTGCATTTGATGTAATTAGATGAATGTGGAACAGTGGTGCCCTGTAGTCTTGAAGGGACACACATGCACTTATACTGTAAAAAGAAAGAAAGACTTGCATTTATATAGCGCCTTTCACGACCATCGGACGTCTCAAAGCACTTTACAACCAATGAAGTACTTTTTGGCGTGCAGTCACTGTTGTAATGTGGCAAAGTGTAGCAGCGGAATAATACATTCTCCATCGCCTGGTCTACTGGTTAATTTTGTGTTCTTCATTTCAGAGCAACGGATTCCCCGGCCAGAGGACCGGACCAGCTGATTCGATGCGTGCCCCCTTTGGACCTGGAGAGCCTCCCCTGCGATTCGCCCTCTCAACGGAGCCAGGCGCCGCTGCCATCCGCGGGAGACTGTGAGCCCCCCCCGGCACCCAGGCCACCGGAGAAGCCCCTCCCGGGAGAGCGAGCCTGGCCAGAGGAGGCCCCGCTTGCCAAGGGTCAGCTGTCTGGAGGTGGCAACCCTCCGGACGCAGCCCCCTGGTTGGGGAAGGCGGGCGGAGGCTCCGCGGAGGGGCCCCCGGTCGAAGGAGGGTCGGGGGACAGTGAGGAGCAGGATCCCGACCAGCGGCCCCGGCGTGACCAAGCGACGGCCTGGTCTTCCGGCTCGTACGGCGGGAAGGAGCGAGGCGGCGGCATCTCGTGGGCGGAGCTGGGCGTTCCCATCAACGCCCAGTGGATACGACACAAGCAGGAGTTCAGGAACACTAGACCCTGGTGAACCATGAGAGAGTCACTGGGGGAGGACCCTAAGTTGCCTGAAACCTCGTTGTGGCAACCTGTTCCCACCAGTAATAACACCCCCCTCCCTTCCCCTTCCCGGTAACCAAGGAAAGGCAATTGTTCCACCTTGCTTTCTTCTGACCCGGCCCCGCACCCCTCACCGACGGCAACTGAGCTCAGGATGTGCCTATTGGCAGCGCGCACCTTGCGGCCTCGAAAGGGGATTCATCCCAGCTCCCGCTTTCGGAGCACAATGTAATACACACTCTGCGTTGTGTGGGGTAACACCGGTGTCGGTGCCCAAACAGCGTGCCCTCCCGCTCAGCACTGTGAGCAATGCCACGGGAGATCTGCCAGTGCTCTGTCCGCTCCAATACTCCCAGAACCCCGGAAGGGAACCCGAAAAACCGTGGTCTTGCCAATCGGAGGAGTGGTCCGCTCGGGAATTGGCCACTGCCTTTAACTAACCAGCCTCTTCGCCTTCCTCAGGGAACATGGATTATCGCCATCGCCTTCCCTCACCACCCCCCCACCCCCGTGTCTCAAAATTGTTTGAGGGCTATTGCTCGAATGGGGTAATGGCAGGGGGTTCCGTCATGCATGTGACGTGCACATAAACCCCTAGCTATGTTCGAGTCTCCATACCAAAGAACTGAGAGCCACGCAACAAGTAGAGTTTCTGTTTGCCTGACGTGGCGAGCATCCTCCCCCCACCCCCCTCAGGACCCCGCCACCCTCCCCCTAAACTCTCGGGGCTCCGGCAAGGGCCACGGCCCCTGTGGCACTGACTGTCGGAGTTTAATCGGCTAAAATATACAACACATTTACCGGCGCACAGCACTAATTAAACCTCCCACCGCTTGCCCCACTAACACCCAGCCCCCACCCCCACCCCCACAATTGTCGGGGCATTGGTTGGCAAAGAGATTATCTGTAGCCGAGTGGGGGAGGAATGTCCGCTTCCAACGATGGGCCTAAACCTCCCCCCCCCCCCCACCTCCCCTCCAGGGTCCGTCATTGAGCCAGGGTAGGCTGGACAATCATCAACAGAGCATTGCAACCCTGACTGGCTTGGGTAGTGGATTGTCAAGTCTGCCACAGACGATCCACTGGTGCCCTTTTAAAAAAAATTAATTCTCGGGATGTGGGCATCGCAGGCAAGGCCGGCATTTATTGCCCATCCCTCACTGCCCTTGAGAAGGTGGTGGTGAGCTGCCTTCTTGAACCGTTGCAGTCCCGTGTGGTGAAGGTGGTCCCACAGTGCTGTTAGGGAGGGAGACGATGAAGGGACGGTGATATATTTCCAAGTCAGGATGGTATGTGACTTGGCGGGGAGGGGGTGGAGGGAGGGGAACGTGGAGGTGGTGGTGTTCCCATGCGCCTGCTGCCCTTGTCCTTCTAGGTGGCAGAGGTCGCGGGTTTGTGAGATGCTGCTGAAGCTGTGTCCCATTGGCAATCGCATGAGCCCAAATAGGACCTCACTTGTCGTCCTTCCCAAGAAGGATCGGCACTAGTTGGTTGTACACTTAGTTCAAGAGTGTGGCCTTTTTAAAAAAAAAAAACCTCTTCTGAGGAGATCACGGTGCGAGCAAACAGTAGGGCAAAGTCGGAAGGTCACCAGAAAGTGGCCATCAACCCAATGATAGAATGTCAGGAAATGGCAGTCACCGTGGAAAGAGGGGCATATTATCGCCTTGGTCACGTTCGTATAAGGAATGTATGATGGCATCAAGTTTATTGGCACAACTTGATCAACAGGGTCACTCAAAGCAGTCCTTGCACCAATCATGCCACATGTTGGTGTTGCTAGGTTTTATCTACCCTGTTCTGGGGGTAACTCGCAGGTTTAACCCTGAACGGATGGAACCCATGGATGTAAAGGCAGAGTGTGGTCGCCGAGTGCAACCTATCATCTGAAGGCTGGCATTGGAGTGGGGCATGAATCCCCAATTTTCCGAGGCAGCCATGAGAGTTACCGACTGGGGAAAGCTGAGATAGTAAAGGGGACATCTCGGGATCTTTTGAACAGGTTGATGGAATCACAGAAAAATAACGACACAGAAGGTGACCATTGTGTCTGTGCCGGTTGAAAAAGAGCCACCCAGCCGAATCCCACCTTCCAGTGGCCGTAGCCCTGTAGGTTACGGCACTTCAAGTGCATATCCAAATATTTTTTAAATGTGATGAGGGTTTCTGCCTCTACCACCCTTTCAGGCAGTGAGTTCCAGACCCCCACACCTGGTTAAAGAAATTTCCCCACATCTCCTCTAAACCTCTCTCCAATTACTCTAAACCTATGCCCCTGTTTGTTGACCCCTGTACCAAGGGAAACGGGTCCTTCCTATCCAGGCGTCTCATAATTTTATACACTTCAATCAGGTCTCCCCTCAGCCTCCTCTGTTCCAAAGAAAACTGACCCAGCATCTCCAATCTTTCCTCATAGCCAAAATTCTCCAGTCCAGGCAATATCCTCGTAAATCTCCTCTGCACCCTCTCCAGTGCAATTACCTGTAATTGCATCTTTTCTGTAATGTGGTGACCAGAACTGCACACAGTACTCCAGCTGCGGCCTAACCAGTGTTTTATACTGGCTGACTCATTAGCCTGCATTACAGCGGTCGAACGTGCTTCAAAGTAATTCACCTCTGTGAAGAGCTTTGAACTGTATCAATGACATACAAATGAAGGTCTTTCTGTGCTTTAACCCAATGGCCTTAGCAAAGTTTGGCACTGAGTTTAGTGCACCTGCTGTTGGTGCCCGCCCTGCCCTGCCCCGCCGTACACTGGGTCTCTGGAGCTGCTGATCAATGGCCTTGTTTCATGCCAAATCTGACCAAGGTGCTCAACCAAAGATTGCCTTTCTGTGCTTGTAGTGTCTTGTGTGACCAGACGAGGGTGAGAGTTCTCAGTTCCACGAGTACAGCTGCTTGTAAACCCCAACCCTTCATAGTAACGGGGCCAGGTATCGACGCAGCCATAACATTTCCCCCGAAGTTCGCTTGCCCTCCAGCAGAATGCTTTAATTTATTGGGTGAAGAAGGTCTTTTGGAAATCGAGAGGCTCGATAATTGGGATTGTATTGCTTCGCAATGATGCCTTGTTAAATAAGGAAGGAGGACGCTGTACAAGCCAGCAGAGAGGAGCCTGCAGGAACTACTTCAACCTGTGTAGTCATGCTATAACACAGCGCTTTTTGCACAGAAACCTCAAACAATTCCTGGTCTGCTACTAAAATGAAGGATACCGCTGCAATCTCGTCGCCGTGTGAATAATTTAAAATGCTCCTGTACTAAAACTCTTGTGTTTTTAAAAACGTGTAACTATCTACTCAATGGAATGTACCATCATGCTGCCTTGATTGCTGAAAGATTGCATTACTTTTGATTATTGTCAATTGTGTCAGCCTACACTCGGTGGGTAGCACTCCCCCCTCTGCGTCAGAAGGTCATGTGTTCAGGCCCCATAAGGCAGACTTGAGCACAAAATTACAGGCTGACGCTCGCAATACAGTGCTGAGGGAGCGCTATACTGTCGGAGGTGCCGTCTTTCGGATATAATAAACCAACATCTGCTCTCGGGTGGATGTGAACGATCCCATGGCACTATTTTGAAGAAGAGCATGGGTGCCATTCCCGGTGTCCTGGCCACTATCCCAAAAACCAACTCACTAAAAACAGTTTATCTTCTCACCATCACATTGCTGCCTGTCACGTTTCCTACGTTACAACAGTTACATTTTAAAAGTACGTCATTGGTTGTAAAGCACTTTGGGGTGGCCTGAGGTCGTGAAAAGTGCAACCCATTTTTTTAAAAACCTGGTTGCGACGTCCCATGAATGTAATGGAGGGAAAACGGGTAAAGGAATTGCTTGCTGTAACGACACCATTTAATGCACCCTGTCGGGTTTGGGTTCTGATCGAATTAGATTCACAGTGGGTGGAAGAGTTGCAATGAGACAGCGGAGGGAAAGAAGTTTTGGAAACGATGATTAAGAGTATGAGGTCAAGTTCTGCTGCGCCCTGCTGTAGAACTGCAAAGTTCTCCCACGCCAGTAGCACCCACGGTTCTGACCTTTTGCATCATTCCGTCTTTGGAAATTTCATCTTAGTTCGCCTCCTCAAAATTCCATTTGGCTTCTGTTTGCTGTATCGAATGTACAGCACAGAAACAGGCCCTTTGGCCTAACTGCTCCACACATGCCTCCTCCAATCATCTCACCCCTATCACCATATCCTTCAATTCCTTTCTTCCTTGTGTTTGCTTAGCTTTCGCCTCAACCACTTCCATGTGGTACCGAGTTCCACATTCTCCACGCGCTGGGTAAAGATGGTTCTCCTAAATTCCCTGTTGGAATTAATTACGTAATCACTGATTAACCGTGGGAATTTAAATAATTAATTCTTACCAAAGGCTGATGATTTTGAGGCTGCGAAATAGGCCAGTAAAGATTGCAAAGCAATAAAGATGGTTGCAGCATATCCTGGGCTGTTTCACTGAGCACTCTTATTTTGTGCTTGTAAATTGGTCCCTCTTTAAGCCATGGTCAGTTCAACTGATATTCAAAAGGGCTCCCCGACATAATTTATCCTCTCATCACCCCTTTGGCTATAACCCGCGTGGTCACGCTGCCCTTACGAGACTGATCTCGCGTACAATCTTTAATATATTAGAAGTCTTGCATATACATACACTACTTGTGACACACTTTATATAACACCCATCAGATTGTGTTGGAAAATATTCCTATTATAAAATATTGTATCCTCCCACATGGCAAGCAATGGCAGGGGAGATCTGATAGTGGGCATTAATGATGGCTACCTCATTAAGCAAGATCCATATAAATCACCCCACCACCGAAAACCTGCTCTCATTATGGTTCCCCCAGCCTTATAACGAAGCCTATTTATGTAATTAATGCACATAAGGAAGCTGCACTAACTATTAAGTTCTCATTCTGTGCTTTGAAAATGGAGTGGAAATGGGACATTTGCCATTCAATTTGGATGATCCTGCTCATGAGTATTTTCTGCATGTGCATGAGGCATGGAAATGTAGTTCTACCTTCAGTGCCTTGGGGCTGGGATTACACTACATGCAATCCCCGGCCCCATCTCTTTATAGTCCAGGTAGTTCCGACAGTAAAATGTGGTAACTAACTTTTGCCTATTAAATTATTAATGGACTCAGTAAATGTAACACCGAATGCTTTGGTGTGTTCACACTGAGAACAAAAAGTCTGTAATAAAAATATTTTTGTATGCACATGTTTTATCTTTGTTTTATCTGTGTCTTTGACCAGCTAAGTGTGAAAAAAGCAAAGCTCTTGTCCTGTGTCAAATAGGGAACATTTCTGTATTAGATATTTTATATGACTGATGTAAATAGAGTGATGTAAATTCAAAATTGGTTTCAGACTCCTGTAGCTGGAAAATGCTGCACTGATTCAGTTTAATTTCAATCCCTGGAATTGGCAAGGGACCTTGCCCACAGTTGGCAGGGAGCAGAAAATCATGGGTACTTGCCCATAAATTCCCATCCACTGCAGAAGGAAAATTGTGACCAGGACTCCTGCGATGTAAAGGTAGATGCTGGCAGTGGGGAAAGTTCCTCACCAGCATCGTGTACTTGGAAAATGTAGGTTTTTAACTCCTTGAAGGGCAAGGGTATATACTCATGCACCATGCATTCATCCCATGGGGAAGTCTACAAAAGATTTATGCGTGGGGGGGGGGGGGGGGGGGTGGAGGAGTTAATTTAACCTAATGTGCCAGGTGGGAAATGGATGGGATCTGGTTAAACAGCAGCTCAGATTCAACGGAATGATACCAGGTTAAGGCGGGGTGAATCGAATACAACAACAACTTGTATTTGTATAGCGCCTTTAATGTAGTGAAACATCCCAAGGTGCTTCACAGGAGTATTATGCAATAAAAATTGGACACCGAGCCGCATAAGTAGAAACTGGCGCAGGTGACAAAAAGTTTGGTCAAAGGTAGGTTTTAAGGAGGAAAGAGGTTGGGGCCTAGGCAACAGAAGGCACGGCCAACATTGGTTGAGCAATTCTAATCAAGGATACTCAGGAAGGCAGAATTAGAGGAGTGCAGACATCTCGTGGGGGGGGCGGGGGGTGGTGGAGGAGATTACAGAGATAGGGAGGGGCAAGGCCATGGAGGGTTTTGAAAATAAGGATGAGAATTTTGAAATCGAGGCGTTGCTTTAACCAGAAGCTAATGTAGGTCAGTGAGCACAGGGGTGATGGGTGAGTGGGACTTGGTGCATGTTAGGACACGGGCAGCCGAGTTTTGGATCACCTCTAGTTTATGTAGGGTAGAATGTGGGTGGCCAGCCAGGAGTGCATTTGAATAGTCACATCTGGAGGTAACAAAGGCATGGATGAGGGTTTCAGCAACAGATGAGTTGAGGCAAGAGCGGAGGCGGGCGATGTTACGGAGGTGGGAAGAGGCGGTCTTAGTTATACTGTGGATATGTGGTCGAAAGCTCATTTCAGGGTCAAATATGACACCAAGGTTGCGAATAGTTTGGTTCAGCCTCTTGAAGTATCGGAAATTGCACAACTGAGATTGATATGCTTTTGGTGGACAAGGGTATTTAAGGGTACGGAACCAAGGCGGATAGATGGAATTAGCTGTGATCTAATTGAATGGCAGAACAGTTCGATGGGACTGAATGGCCTCTTCCTGTTCCTATGTTGCTACAAGAGCTCAGAATAGTGTACACTGATGTGGACTCAAACTAGCAGAGAAGAGGTGTAATGAGTAAGAGATCTGTGAGTGAGGGTCCAGTTAATCTAGCCCATAACTCCAGACAAAATATTAGCAGTTCAAACTTTCAAAGTAACACTTTCTGCAGGACTTTTGAATTGCTGCACAACCACTTTAGGTGAGAGAGAGTCGACATCATAAGCAGTCCCTCGAAACGATGAGTTCACAGGAGAGTACTGGAGGGGGAAAGTCTGTTATCCACTTGGTTTACGTGAGTAGACTCAATGCACAGATTAATGTGCTGTGATGCACGTAATGTGATATGAGCAGGAGACCATGAGTGGAAAATTGAACTGGCATGGAATCCTCACGGCTGTAGTTCAAGAAAACCGAGGGCAAAGATGTTCTGAATTTATAAACGGAGGAGGGAAACTGCAATGTCCAGTGAGGATTTGATGTGGTTGAATTAGTTTTGAGACATATTTTCTGGAAGTGGTTCCAGACAATTTAAAGGTGACAATCGTTTGGCCAAGGACCTCAAGTCAAATGGTCGAGTGAGCCAACTATTGTGCAGTTTCATGAAACGCAGGTGCAAAGGCAGAGGCCCCACACCATTTGGCCAACAGCCAGCATCCTGCGAACTTGTGACAGTGTGGACCAGCAAATCTCATTTATTTAATCAATCATTCACAGGATGTGGGCATCCCTGGCAAGGCCAGCATTTACTGCCCATCCCTAATTACCCTTGAGAAGGTGGTGGTGAGCCGCCTTCTTGAACTGTTGCAGTCCCGTGTGGTGCAGGTGCTCCCACAGTGCTGTTTGGACCCAGCAACCATGAAGGAACGGTGATACATATCCAAGTCAGGATAATGTGTGACTTGTAGGGGAACTTGGAAGTGGAGGTGATCGCAAGTATCATAGAGGGAAATCTAATTCTAGACAGGATACAAAGGAAACAATTTCTGGTCTAAAGGGTGTCCGGTGCGGTTACATGACGTGAGATCAGCACAAGCTTTGTGATGGTTTCAAATTCATGAAGTTTGGCACAGTACATATATACATTTATTGTGAACCAATGCCCAACAGAAGGCTTTGAGTGATTTGGTGTATAGTCAGATGCTGGATGCCCTCCTGTATGGCTCAGAGACGTGGACCATATACAGTAGACACCTCAAAAGGCTGGAGAAGTACCACCAGCGCTGCCTCCGCATGATCCTATAAATCCACTGGCAGGATAGACGCACCGTCAGTGTTCTCGCTCAGGCCAACATCCAGAGCATCGAAGCACCGACCACACGCGATCAGCTCTGGTGGATGGGCCACATCGTCCGCATGCCCAACACGAGACTCCCAAAGCAAGCGCTCTACACGGAGCTTCGACACGGCAAGCGAGCCCCAGGTGGGCAGAGGAAATGCTTCAAGGACACCCTCAAAGCCTCCTTGATAAAGTGTAACATCCCCACCGACTCCTGGGAATCCCTGGCCCATGACTGCCCAAAATGGAGGAAGGGCATCCGGGAGGGCGCTGAGCACCTTGAGTCCGATCGCCGAGAACAAGCAGAAACCAAGTGTAGACAGCGGAAGGAGCATGCGTCAACCCTGGCTTCCCACCCACCCTTTCCTTCAACCACTGTCTGCCCCACCTGTGACAGAGACTGGAGGTCCCACATTGGACTCATCAGTCACATGAGAACTCACTTTTAGAGTGCAAGCAAGTCATTCTATCTTCGATGATGATGAAATGCTGGTATTGCTGCTGGTGCAGGTCAATCAGATTCCAGAGGTCTTGCATTTGTGGTATATTGGTGAGTGTGTGTGTGCGTTGGGGAGCCGGGGGAGGGGGTGGTGTGTGGGGATATGTATCTTGGCCAATTTATGCCTAGACAGGAGTAGATAGGTAATGAAGGTGATTTTTGGCATCATTCAAATATTGGTGTATCAGCGGCTTGTGGAATTAAGAGGGGTAAACATAAACGGTGGCTGGGAAACAGATCCCTTCCAATGCAGGATCGGAGTACTTGTTAGTGGACATTGGTGACATTGTTCAGGATTAATGGCTTTATGGTGGCAGTGGGCCTGTTGCCTTAGTTTTGGGTATACAGAAGTCTGCAGAGAATTAGAAGTAGAACTAGAACATACACTCTGGAGTTTGGAAGAATGAGAGGTGATCTCATTGAAATATACAAGATTCTGAAGGGGATTGACAGGGTAGATGCTGAGAGGATGTTTCCTCTGGCTGGGGAGTCTAGAACTCGGGGGCACAGTCTCAGGATAAGGGGTTGGCCATTTAAGACAGAGATAAGAAGCAATTTCTTCACTCAGAGGGTTGTGAATCTTTGGAATTCTCTGCCCCAGAGGGCTGTGGGTGCTGAGTCTCTGACTACATTCAAGGCTGAGATAGATAGATTTTGGAGTCTAGGGGAATCAATGGATATGGAGATGGGGGCGGGAAAGTGGAGTTGAGATCAATGATCAGCCATAATCTTATTAAATGGCGCAGCAGGCTCGAGGGGCCATAGGGCCTACTCCTGCTCCTATTTCTTATGTTCTTAGAAAGGTCACCTGGGCTATAAGCTGTTCAGGCAGTCTGGGTAGTAGAAGCTGAATAAGACGACGGAGAAGGCAGCATGCTGTCCCTACAAGAGCCCAAGTGGAGATAGGGAGAATGCAACAACAACAACCTGTATTTATATAGTACCTTTAACACAGTAAAACATCCCAAGGCGCTTCAAAGGAGTGTTATAAGACAAAAATATGTCACCGAGCCACATAATAAGAAATTAGAGCAGGTGACCAAAAGCTTGGTCCAAAGGCTAGGTTTTAAGTAGCGTCTTAAATGAGGAGAGGTGGAGAGGCGGAGAGGGAGGGAATTCCAGGGCTTAGGGCCTAGGCAGTTGAATGCATTGACCATGAAACATAATCTGCACTCATTTTACTTACAGGCTATGTTATCGGTTTAGCAAAGGCATATGGGTCGGCACTACACCTTGTCCCCAACAAGGACAACCTGTGTTTCTTGTCTGTTCAAGAAGTAGGATACAGGGAGGTCAGGGCATTGCTGTATTAGTTGGGAGCCGAAGGACTTACTGGATGAGAAGATTTCTGCTGGTGAGACTGCCACTACACAGAGCAGAATACTTACACATCTTTCTGTCACTGGCACCAGGCAAACCTGGCCATGCGAGATTACTTGGCTGAAGAGCAAACGCAAGCAACATTCAAGTAACCCCGACATCCCATGTCAAATAATGCATGAGACCACAACAACCATAAAGTGGAGATGATAATTACAAGGACCAATCATCTGTCAAGAGTCTCTACATGTCCAATTCGTGCTATAACCAGAAACATTTACCTGCATTTCCCACACCAAATTGCTGCAACTTGCAAATTATGGCACTGTGAAAGAAATACTTAGAAGATATTTGAACCACACAGCCTGATTTGACCTTTGTGGTGTATTTCTGACTCTGTATAATTACCTTGTAAATAAATCTCACCATCAGTTTTAGCCTGAATATAGTGGGCTGACAGTGTGGCATTTCTCACTATTGTGGGCAGACATAAGTGTGGTAGACAATCCATTTGGTCTTCAGTAGAGTATAGTCATTATTCCTATGGCACGCTACTCCATTCATGGCATGCAAAATTGTGCAGGTTTCAGTGTATTGGTCTTCTGATAGAAACTCCCTTGTGCTTTGTTCCTTTCATAACGGATTGTGTCAATGTGTAGCTGCTTTATCTATTGCTTCTTCACGTGTATCCACCTTGACATATCTGCACAGCTCCTCAATCCTCCAAGACTAGTGGGAGGCTAGAGGATTGGGAATTTTTTTAAGCCAGCAAAGAACGACTAAATAAAATGATAGAGGGAAGATAGATTATGAAATCAAACTAACACAAAATATAAAAACAGACAGTAAGAGTTTCTACAGGTACATAAAAAGGAAAAAAAAAAGAGTGGCTAAAGTAAATGTTGGTCCCCTAGAGGATGAGACTGGGGAATTAATAATGGAGAACAGGGAAATGGCAGACGTTGAACAAATATTTTGTATCGGTCTTCACAGTAGAAGACATTAAAAACATCCCAATAGTGGATAATCAAAGGACTATAGGGAGGGAGGAACAATCACTATCACTATCACTAATGAAGTAGTACTCAGTGAAATAATGGGACTAAAGGCAGACAAGTCCCCTGGCCCTGATGCCTTACATCCTCAGGTCTTAAGAGAAGTGGCTGCAGAGATAGTGGATGCATTGGTTGTAATCTACCAAAATTCCCTGGATTCTGGGGTGGTCCCAGCGGATTGGAAAACCGCAAATGTAACGCCCCTATTTAAAAAAGGAGGCAGACAAAAAGCAGGAAACTATAGACCAGTTAGCCTAACATCTGTGGTTGGGAAAATGTTGGAGTCCATTATTAAAGAAGCAGTAGCGGGACATTTGGAAAAGCATGATTCAATCAAGCAGAGTCAGCATGGTTTTATGAAAAGAAAATAGTGTTTGACAAATTTGCTGGAGTTCTTTTGAGGATGTAATGAGTAGGCTGGATAAGGGGGAACCAGTGGATGTAGTGTATTTGGATTTCCAGAAGGCATTCGATAAGGTGCCACACAAAAGGTTGCTGCACAAGATAAAAGTTCACGGGGTTGGGGATAATATATTAGCATGGATAGAGGATTGGCTAACTAACAGAAAACCGACAGTCGGGATAAATGGGTCATTTTCCGGTTGGCAAACAGTGACTAGTGGGGTGCCGCAGGGATTGGTGCTGGGTCCTTGGTCCTTAACTATTTACAATCTATATTAATGACTTGGATGAAGGGACCAAGTGTAATGTAGCCAAGTTTGCTGATGATACAAAGATGGGTGGGAAAGCAAATTGTGAGGAGGACACAAAAAATCTCCAAAGGGATTAAGATTAAGGCTAGAATTTGGAAGATGGCGTATAATGTAGGAAAATGTGAGATTATCCACTTTGGCAGAAATACAAAAGCAAGTTATAATTTAAATAAAGAAAAATTGCAGTGTTGCAGTACAGAGGGACCTGGGGGTCCTTGTGCATGAAACTATCATCATCATAGGCGGTCCCTCGAACAAGGATGACTTGCTTCCACACCAAAAAAGGATGAGTTCACAGGTGTTTCGAAAAAAGGACCTGAATTACATCCTCAAGGGTGGAAGATGCCTGTGCTTGGATTTAAAAAAAAACGTGGGGTGGCCGTTGCACACCAGCCACCACACGGGCTTGACAGAGCTAGGTCTTGGTCCAGTGGCAAGGATTACCCAAGACGACTGGAGACCAGCTCTGCTGCATGGACCTAGAGCACACACATATCGCAGTGTGGGCTGGCCCGTGCTGCCCCTGGGCCTCTAACTCACGCCTCCCCTGGGCCCCAAACCCATGAACAATGGGACATATTCCCCACTGGAGATATTAGGCAGGGCTCAGACACAAAAAGTGAGTATGCAGGTACAGCAAGTAAGCAGGAAGGCCTTTATTGCAAGGGGGACAGAGTATAAAAGCAGTGAAGTCCTGCTACAACCATACAGGGTATTGGTAAGGCCACGCTTGGAGTACTGCACAGTTTTGGTCTCCGTATTTAAGGAAGGATATACTTGCATTGGAGGCTGTTCAGAGAAGGTTCACTAGGTTGATTCAGGAGATGAGGGGGTTGACTTATGAAGATAGGTTGAGTAGGCCTATACTTATTGGAGTTCAGAAGAATGAGATATGAATTTATTGAAACATGTATAATGAGGGGCTCAACAAGGTGGATGCAGAAAGGCTATGTCCACTCATTGAAGAAACTAAAACTAGGGGACAGGATCTCAGTATAAGCGGCCGCCCATTTAAAACTGAGATGAGACTGTGTTACTGAATATATTTAAGGTGGAGATAGAGATTTTTGAGCGATAAGGGAGTAAAGGGTTATGGGGAGCAGGCACGGAAGTGGAGCTGGATCTTATTGCATGGCGGAGCAGGCTCGAGGGGCCAAATGGCTTACTATTTCTTTTTATGTATATATATATATATCTGGATGCACACCTTCTCGAACCCATTCCATCTATCTTCTGCGCAGCTCATCCACCAACTATACTTCTCACACTCCACAAGACATCAAGTTTGCAATATAAATACAGATGTTTTCAAAGATACATCAATCAAACTTGCCTATTAGAGAAAGCTGGAATACTGAAGGGCATTGAATAACACCAGCACTACCAAGGCTCGAAATACAAAATTGCACTTAAGTGGCGCAAAATAAAATTCCTTTCACTGTGCAAGAAACTAGTTAACCATTTAAGTGAATTCATCAGTGCTTGATTGAAGCATTATAAATAGATCGTACATCTGGATCTAATTCTCCCCCGACCCCCCTTTCCCAACAGATTCCCAAACCAGTTCTCTGCATGATAAATGATCCTCAAAATGGCATAAACACCAGGAACTGTCTCACATCTTGGAGAAAATCAGAGGTTAATTTGTAAACTGCACCACACAAAACACACATACACACACTCCCAATTCAGTTTGACAGCTTCACAACCACTAGTGCACAGGACGGGTTCAAAGGCTGTAGTACATCAATGCACTGACTCGTTTTTAATGAATGTGCTTTTTTCCAGTTTCAACTACTGCAGTAATTTTAAACTGGGGATGGAGGGTGGAAAAGGGAGAAATAACAGGCTGACTATATCTAGGGTTCCGTAGATTAGGTCAACATACATCTGACCACCTTCTGGCTACATTAGATATACCAAATAATTTGAATTAACACTTTCTTTTAATATTATGGCCGTAGAACTTTACTACTGCAGAATAAATCCATGAGATCGCTTATTCCACCTCTTAAATGAACGTATTGACTTGCAGGTGAAATGCACAAGAGCCGATTTTTAAAAACTTTAATCAAGGGAGCTTGGATTATAATAATGTATGTCCACCAGATGGACAAAACAAGTAATTAAGGTAGGTTTGTTATGTGTACAGCACTACATACGTAATACAAGATTCCCAGAAAGATCCGTAGCAATTTTTCTTTTCCGTGAATTAAAGTTAAGTTTTAAAATTGTCTATGGATCTAGGCCAAAGCTGTATTAACCCCTTACTGCTCAATTAACAGGGAATTACTTCAAGGAGCTCAGCAATGGCCTCCAGTTTATATACATCCTCCTTGTAGAGATGCAAGTGGACGTGAGGATCTAGTATTGAAAGCTGCAGTATATGTATATATATTTATTTTTAATTGTTTTATGTTGACTGTGATTCCCATCACCACCCTCCCTCCATTTCCTGCCATCAGTCAGCAGTTCATTCATTCATTCACTCACTCAGTCAGTGTGGTGCAGTTTCACAAATTAACATCAAGGAACAGCTCTGTTGTTTCACAATGTTTTATTAGCAAAATATGTATAAAAAAAGTAAATATCGTACAAAAGATAGGACAGGATTTCAGGGAAAACTATCCCAACAATAATGTGTCTCCAAAAATAAGAGACGAGCAAAAGGTTTTCACAGAAAACAAGAATTACATATTGGTTCGGCATGCTGCTGGGCAGCAAGGTTCCCTGAGCAGTCACGCGCCTGGAGAGGTGCACACAGGCGCAAAGCCATTTTCAAAATACTTTTATTGGTTTATTTTAAAAAATATGTCCCAGTTACTTATAATTTCTCTTAATAAGCACAAGGACACAACTGTACAATATCCATTTGTTCAAAAAGAAAGGTTTTGTGAGCTGTATAATGATCAGTAGCAGCCATTGTCACCACATCGATTCCGATGGGGTTTCTTTTTATATATTTATATATATATAATATAAAAAAGGAACAAACTGGACAAACATTGAACATATACATCTGTAAAATTAAACAAAATGTTCGGAAGGAAACTAATATAAAGTAACTGCCCTGTTCTAGAGATCATTAAGCCGCCATCGTTTGTTTGCGTACAAACAGTACTGTTAGTGCAACGTAGAGCTGGGGAAACTCAGCGGATCCAATGCATTCTTACAATATCACCCCCCCCTCCTAGAAAAGGTCCTAGTGGTTGACCCTCGACAACAATACTGATTCCCAAGTAACGCTTCACATTTCTCTACCCCGCCCCCTCCTCCTACTCCTTGTCCCCTCCCCAAGGGCTGCAACACAAAGCCTGGATGTCATTCATCAATTTAGGTCTTGCGTTGGAAGCTTTATTAAAATGCCACTTCCAAACGTTGACACTGGTGATGACAGTTGTGAATTATTCAATTGCCCAGTGGGTACGCTTGATTTCAAAAAAATATATACAGGCACCAATGCGTCCTTTTCATCTCAGGCCAGGGCTTCGATTCACAAAAGTCTGTTAAAGCCGGGAAAAAATGATTAATTGGTTGCCCCTTTTAAATCAGACCCAAAGTGCAGTGGGCTTTGAGTTAAACGAAAACATGGCCGTACAATCCCAGCCCTAGCTCAAACTATACATTAAAAAAAATTAAATTAATCTTCACAGGAACACAAGCATTTTCAGCAAGCCAAGATATTAGCTCCTCCCTCCCTAACCCCCCCCACACTAAACTATCAGAAGTCCGGGCCTGGAATGAAACTTAGCACCAGGTTCGATTTTAACCACACCCATCAGCATGGACCGATGTTCACTGTGTGGCCCTCAAAAGTAGGAAATGGAAGTGTAACCTTCCAACGTTTTAAAAGGAAAAGTGCAAAATTAGAGAAATCAACTCGTCTACGGGGAACAGGAATGACTAGACAGAAGTTACTAGGTTGAGGGAAAGCCTTTTGATAGAAGTCAGGGTGCATTATTTCAGGGTTAAGCTACCGACTGCTTATACAAGCTCTCACCTACCTCGTGTCATCCTTTTCTCTCTCCCTCAAGAATTCAGCCTCAACTCTGGTCCTCCAGATACGGCTTTTAAGAGTTCGTAAAGATTATTACGTCTGGCCAGGTTTAATATTTCAAATATCTGTGGGATAATTTTGCTGCTGGGGGCGATAGTGGTTTCTGAACACCCGTCAAACTTCTCGGGAACACGTTAACATTATCATCTTCAGAACTGCCAAGAAGCATTTGCACCCTGGCCGCTGCAGATTTAGCCAGCAGCTTCAGTTTGGACAATGCTAGGCTCAAGGAGGAAAAAATGCCCACTCCGGTGTATAGACATAGTTTGGCAAACGGTCCCGTCACAGCGGAAAACAACCGTACCAGGAGGCTTTACGTTGATAGTTTGATGGAAAATGTTCCCCGGGTTGGGCAAGTTACTGCAACGATGGAGGGGCCGGGGGGGGGGGGGTGGCAGGAAGAATGCTGTAAGCAGTTACTTGCTGATGTAAACTACACGCATGGCCAGAGGAAGAGTCAGACACATCACCTGCTCGAAGTACAATACCGATCCCCCCCTGTAGCCCACCAGCTAAACGCGGCGCCATTTATTACAAAATAGATATTTACAAAAATAGTTTGAAAATATTTCAGCTACTGCACACCAAAAGGGCGACTGAAAGGGTATCAGCACTTCTGTTACGAAAAAGGGGCGGGGAGAGAAAGGAAAAGGAAAGTGGGAGTTAAGAGAGAAAGCAATCAGGGGAACTTCCACAAGAAATCACCGGAGAACACTGGTTGAAGCAAGCTCCAAATTGTGTGCATTTTCTCATTCATTGGAAAGCAAAAGTCTCGACATGATACAGGGAGAGATTTTTCAAGCTGGGTGTTGAATGCAGTGTTGAAATAGTTGAACCGCCATCTTTTTTTTGTGCAGAGGTAGAATCGTTCAGTAGTTGCCTTGTCCGAGGTTGGGATGTACCTCTGCGCCATTTGTTTCCAGTACAGCAGCCCAGCAGGTTAACGGAGGGAGGGGCTTTTCCTAATCTCCACCATGTGTTGCAATGACTAAATGGGAAAAGGGGAGTCCTTGTTTATTTTTTTGTACTGGCAAAAGTATATATAGTGCAGCCTTGCTGAGAACAGCAGGTCCTTTATCCCCTTCAGAGTTCATCTGCATCTCAAGCTGCCTTAATGAGCCTCACAGAGGCAAACAAAATGGGAGAAGGGGTGGGGTGGGGGAAACCAGGAGTTGGGTCCAGTGTCTGAGCAACAGCGACAACATTGTAGTGGTCTAAATCCCAAGCCTTATGTCCTTTCAGTTCCATTATTCAGAAGCCTACGTAGACCGTGATGGGAGACCCAGGCAGGGTCCTGCTCGTCTGTAACACAGTAGTGAACTGTTCAAACTTTCCACAGGATATAGAGGGAGGCCCGCTCACTCTGGGATGTCAGGAGTCTCCACAGGAACCAGAGTGTCTGGCTCAGCCAGACCACGCTTCCGCTCTCTTCAGCCGACGTTTAGTTTTGCTCCATTACTTCGTAAAGCGGATCGTGTCAGACCTCAGGGCAACGGGGGGCCATTGACGCCAGGGTGGTAGAAGGCACAGTTGCTCTCGTAGCGGCAACTGCCTTTCATCATGAAATGCCGACACATGGGTCTGTTCGACATGTCTGTTGGGTGTGGGAAAAAAGAGAAGACGGTTAAAAAACTGTGCTTGAGAAATGATGCCAACCCAACCCAAGGTACAAGTGCTACACCCAACGCCAACGTTTCCTCTAAATGATAAAACACTATATTCTGTTCCCAAACCCCCAGAGCAAGATCCAAACCAATTGAGCGACAGTTTGTAGCAATCTCTCACCCTCACCCCTCCGCCCAATGTGTGCACTCTTGCTGGGCTCAGTGTCACGGATTACCGATGTACTCCTGCACTTGAATGGCCATTTGTACATTATTCAGTCACCATTGACGACACTGGCAGGACATTCAAATGTGGGAGTCGCTTCCCGGTCAGATCCCACCATCACCCAAATGTCCACAAAAAGCAGGTAACAGGTCAGTGACCAACAGCACAACCCTGGCAGGTCGTACAGAGAAGGGAGGGAGATTGCATCAAACTGAACTTGTGGCAGTAGGGCTGTTTCATAAGAAATAAGAGTAGGCCATACGGCCCCTCGAGTCTGCTCCGCCATTTAATAAGATCATGGCTGATCTGATCATGGACCCAACTCCACTTCCCCGTCCGCTCCCCATAACCCTAGACTTCCTTATTGCTCAATAATCTGTCTATCTCCACCTTAAATACATTCAATGACCCAGCCTCCACAGCTCTCTGGGGCAGAGAATTCCACAGATTTATGACCCTCTGAGGGAAGAAATTCCTCCTAATTTCCATCTTAAATGGGCGACTTCTTATCCTAAAACTCAGCTCAGGGATCAGTAGTCAAAGCTGAGACTTTCCTGGTCTCCGTTCCAGAAAGAACGAACACCGCAATTACTAAGTGCCGCGTGGGGAGTGACAAACGGGTCCATCAGCATCTTCCATGCCAGCTCCACGGATCAGCGCCTGTTCACCTACCTCCACCGTGGTTGCCACCCATTCCATTGCCGTGTCCTCCCCTTCCTCCCCCGTGGGGGTGGCCTCGCCCGCTTCGTCCCCGGTAGTTCTGGTCACCGCTGCGGCCCCGGCCCCGCTGGTAGGAGCCTCCGCGCATGCCGTGCTGGTTGCCCCGCATGTTCTCGTTCGGCTGGTCCCAGTAACCGTCCCGCTGCTGAGGGGGGCCCATCATCCTAGGGCCACCATGACTGTGGGGACCTGAGTGGAAACAAACATAAAAGCCTCACCGTTAGACCCGCTGAAACAAGGACACGCTTTTCGATAATGAAACTATTGGCACCATCGAGTGTGTGCCTGCAATGAGAGCTGTGACTGTACCTGGGAATGGTCCTCCTGGTCCAGCGGGGCCACTGGGGGGGAAGTGAGGCACGTTATTCGGGCCGGGAGGGAAGCCATTGACTGCTGGTGGGGGGCCGACCATTCTCTGGACTGTGGAGAGACAGAGTGTATTAGTACACATGGAAGGGGTAGACACTCGATTTGATCATTCTGTCTTTAAAAGCAGCTTATTTAGAGAGGCTTTTGAACGAAAAACCACCAGATCGTGCTTCATACTGGGAACGGTAGCATAGTTATGTTACTGGACTAACAAACCAGAGGCCAGGACTAATGAATCAGAGACACAAGTTCAAATCCCACCACGGCAGCTGTGGGAATGTGGCTGACTCTTCACTGCCCTCTGAAATGACCCAGTGAGCCTCTCACCACCTTCAAGAGCAATTAGGGATGGGCAAGAAATGCTGACCTTGCTGAGACAGGGTAAAATGAAGGGTGACAAGCAGTGAAGTTAGGCAGACTCTTCCTTGACAGCTATCGATACTGCGTGGAACTAAAAATATGATCCTGAGCACAGTAAAGAAAGACTTGGATTTATATAGTGCCTTTCATGACCACTGGACGTCTCAAAGCACTTTGCAGCCAATTTGCTCACAGCAAGCCCCCAAAAGCAGCAATGTGATAATGACCAGATAAGCTGATTTTTTGTGTTATATTGATTGAGGGATAAATATTAAACCAGGAAAGGTTGACATAGGCACTAACAGTTTAAAAAGATAAGCACCGATATTTGGAAGTACTTCGCACCAGAATCACCAGTGGTCTTCCAGGTAGGAATACAAGCAAAAACTGTGGAGTCATTCCAGGAGTTAGATGCTGAGATGGGAAGAAAACCCTGGAAACTCTACGGAAGGATTCCTGTTCGTCACCATGTGGGAAACCTCTGTTGTGAAGTGGATGTCAAGGCGGTGGTGAGGATCTGCTCCAATGCTCCTCCCTCAGTTATATCGCCTTCTGACAATCCACTGTCTGGATTCACATGAAAAGTGGCCACTTGGGACAATGTGCTGGACCGCAACCCCACCAGTGGAATCATTATCCTGTGTTCCAGGTGATCAGCCCAGCATGGTGTATTGGAGGCTCAGTGGTAGAATGCGCTCCTCCCTCGCGAGTAACCCGGGTTCCCATTGCAGTGTAAATGTTTCTCTAGGAGAGAGAAGGCTGAGGGGTGACCTGTTGAGGTCTTTAAGATTATGACAGGGTTTGATATGGCAGACGTAGAAAACAATGTTGCCACTTGTGGGGGAGATCAGAACTGGAGGTCATAAATACAAGACAGTCACTAATCCAATAGAGAAGTCAGGAGAAATGTCTTTACCCACATTACAACAGTGACTACACTCAAAATACTTCATTGGCTGAAAAGTGCTTTGAGACGTCCGGTAGTCATGAAAGACGCTATATAAATGCAAGTTTTTCTTTGAGTGTGGCGAGAATGTGGAACTCACTACCACATGGACAATGTTCCTTTCATTTTTATTTTATGCGCACGGTCCCTTTAAATGTGTTATTGTGAGGTATCTTTTCCACCGGTATAACTTGGTGAGCCTGCGCGGGATCACCCGATCACTGTGTGGCCATGCAACTTAGGGGAAATGTTGCACAAGGAGTAGTGGAGGCGAATAGCACAGATGCATTTAAGGGAAAGCTAGATAAACTCATGAGGGAGAAAGGAATAGAAGGATATGCTGAAGAGAGGAGGCTGGTGGGGAGCACAAACACCGGGATGGACCAGTTGTGCTGAATGGCCTGTTTCTGTGCTGTACATTCTGTGTAAGCAAAGGTGTGGAGAGGGGGAAACTTACTTTCATAAATCGGGATTTTGCTCGGTTTAATGTTGAGCGAGGAGTTGTAGGAACAAGCTCGGAGTTACTCAGCCTGTGGTAAGAATCCCTTAAATGGAGTCAAGATACGCATCAGCCATGGTGGAACAGGCTAGAGGGGCTGAATGGCCCTCCTGCTCCAATGATGCAAAGGAGCTGCATTCATACACTGAGTAACCAGACGATGAATCCCCTTGGAAAGTTAATTCAACTTCCTGAGAGTTGATTAAATGTGTAGTTTTGCTGAGTGCAGTTGGTAAAAGGATAAAATCACCGCTCGTGCCGGTGCAGGGTGCTCGGGGCAAACCTGGTGGAACGGGTGGCAAAATCCCTCAGACCCTCCATCCAGCACCCTGAACCCTCCTCCTGAACAATGGAACAGACATGCACGCACCCCCCACCCTTCAAGTATTGCCCACACTGGTCATAAAACACTCGGCCATGCATCACCAAAGAAAATTGTGTGTGTTGCAATTGTACTCCCATTGTACTATCCCCAATGAAATATGTTCTTTCTTTCTTTCCACCCCATCTGAAGACGCTGCCTCTGGAGTTTGGTTGACAGGCACCAGCCACCCTCCACCACCTAGCCCAAAGGCCCATTCATCCATTGTGAGCAGAGACAGCGAGTGTCAGCTAGCTATTGAACTACCAAAGCCATCATAGGCAAGCCCGTTTTTGTCCTCGCCCACGTACTTTGTAGCAGGAATCACTGGGCAACGATCAGAAACGCAGTGTCATTTCCTCCTCTGACCCAGAGGCAACAATTCGAGCATCCCCACTGACATTAACCAGCTCAGCAGAGACTAGGGATTGAATCCTGGGCTTTGGGATACAAGAGTCGGTTGGTACCTGACTCTTAGCTATTGAAAATACCTCGCTCCCCTATCACTCTGTGGCAACCTTGAGGTTAGAAATACATGTGGCACGGATAGGGATGCAATGTCACTTTATGGATGGCCTTCAATATTGGACATACCTGGAGGGGACTGATTCTGCAGTGGTGCAAGTAGTTTTTTGATTTTATCAGAGAACTCTGGCTGTTTGACTAACTCCTCGATAGGCCTTTGATTGCTCTGGAATATGCAGAGAGAGAATAGGTTAATCCACAAATCCAATCAGTAAACAATCACCATTATTTCAGCCGAGGTCACACATCTCACACGGCATCTTGTGTCACAACCTCGGTTTCACAAAATAAGTTACTTTCCACAGATAGTAAACTCAGGAGCCACACCACCAACAATCGCCCACAAACAGCCATCTGAATAACCGACTGGGTAACTCGGATCGAGGGAGGAATGTTGGTCAAGACACTAACTATTACCCAAATTATGTTGCGGAATCTTGCGCATGCCCGAAACATCTGGACCGCGGACAGCGCGCCCGAAACATCTGGATCACAGAATGCAGCGCGCACCCGAAACATCTGATCGCGGACAGTACAGCGTATCCAAAACATCTGGATCACTGACAATGCAGTGTCAACTGAGAGGTAAAGAGCTGGAGCAGGGCTTGAACCCACTTCCTGTTACCCAGAGGCAAGAATGTTACCAGCTGAGCCAAGCTGACACTTGATCAGAAGCAGTCTGAAGAGTGCCAGCTGAAGCTTCGATCCACCATCCTTTCAGATGACCAAGTCAAACATTTCAATAAAGGAGCCACATGGGTTCAAAACTCGCATCTGATAAATCCCACCCAATCAAATAAAACTAGCGTTTTATATAAAAATCGAGTTGGACTAGTCTCCCGACTTACCATGATGGAGGTGAGCAGTTCCTGCACATTGATGGAGTTGGCATTTGAGCCAGGCTGCTGGGTCTTCACTATGCCCATGCTGCCCATCAGGTTGGCGAGCACTGGAGGCAGCTTGGAGCTTCCTGAACCGTCCGGGGACTGAGAGGCAGCGACCGCCTGCAACGGCTCCTCAAATGAGGGCTCCTCCATGCCATTCTCCTGGGGAGAAAAGCAAGTAACAAATTGAAGGGAAGGTTTCAACAGCTGCAGAATCACAATGACTCAATAATAATCCTCTCCTGACAAGGATTTATTTCTTCTTACACCCCCTTGGCCCTCCCCATC
Organism: Pristiophorus japonicus; assembly: GCF_044704955.1. Taxonomy (NCBI): domain Eukaryota; kingdom Metazoa; phylum Chordata; class Chondrichthyes; family Pristiophoridae; genus Pristiophorus; species Pristiophorus japonicus. The sequence goes on along the minus strand of NC_091995.1, from coordinate 19,434,849 downwards.
ACTGCCTGTAGGTGGGCACTCTTGCTGGGCACAGTGCCATGGTGTCCCTACCATAACTCACCCAAGTGAGCATTCTTTGATTTAGTCTCCTACTTAGCCATTAAGGTGGAGGTGAGAGAGTACCCAGGCGAACCTAATCTAATTTATACCCAAACTCAGCTTCCTCTTATACTAAGGATAGTGAAGGCAATTGGCCCAGAGCTCAGCAGAGATGGAACCTGGTTTAATATGGCTCATTTTCTTAAATGATTTTAAATAAAAATGCGTACATGAGACTGAAATAAATATTATTATTAACAGGGAAGCTGATTCAATAGTAACTTTCAAAAGGGAATTGGATATAAACTTGAAGGAACGAAATCTGCAGGACTATGGGGAACGAGCAGGGCCGAGAGGGACTAATCGGACAGATCTTTAAAAGAGCCGGCACAGGCACGATGGGCTGAACAGCTGCCTCTAGTGCTGTATGATTTAATTTAAGACGACAGACACAAGGTTAGAAAAAGAAACCACGAGATGCACAGGTTTCGTACTGATTGAGAAATCCACAGGACGGTGGACGGGACTCCAAAAAATTTAATCTACACACCGCGAGAGCAAATTCTCTCTGTATACTACGCTCCTCAGCAGTGAGTACAAGCTGCTTTAACTGAACTAGGATCCAGACTTACATCATCCAGTGGAATGATCTTGGGTGGAATAGTTTCGTAGGATTCTGCGTCTGGCTCGTGGGGAGTCTCCGGAACGCTGAAAATTCAAATACAAGCAGAACATCAGCAACCAACAGCACAGGTTAATAAATACACCGCAAACTTTATTAAAAAATCTGCATTGTGTGTTCGAATGACCCAACTTCAAGTATCCATTTTAATTTTAGTTCTGTAATGGAGGACAAGCTAAGTAATGAATGAGGTTAAATTTGCACAGTGCTCAAGTTCTGATCAGGATTGAGGTGCAGATACTGCCATTTGCTCGACACTACATATTTCTGAAAAAGCAAGGTGACATTTACACCTGCACACTGTACTTTAAGCACATTTTGTCTTTGCTGTAGGCACAGAATTGAAATTTTAAAAATAAATTTTTAGTTGCTACACGCCCTCCCAGAAATGATGCAATTTTCCTTCCCATTTCATGCATATTAGAGGAGATTTACTAAAATGGGGATGAGGGAGTCGAGTAATGCAGAGACTAGAGAAGCTGTTCTCCTTACAGCAGAGAAGGTCAAGGGAAAATTTAATAGGTGTTCAAAATTATATGGGGCTAGTAAAAAAAAAAAAGACTGTTTCAACTGGCAGGAGGGTCGGTAACCAGAGGACACAGATTGAAGGTAATTGGCAAACAAACCAGAGGGGAGAGGAGGAAATTTATTTTTAATGCAGCAAGTTCTGAACTGGAATGCATTGCCCAAAAGGGTGTGGAAGCAGATTCAATAGTAACTTCCAAAAGGGAATTGGATAGATACTTGAAAGGAAAGATTTACAGGGAAAGAGCAGGAGAGTGGGACTAATTGAACAGCTCTTTCAAAGAGCTGGTATTGGCACGGTGGGCTGAATGGCCTCCTTCTGTGTTGTGTGATCTGAGCAGGTGTTCAAAATGGCATAATGTGCTTCTGCCCCTTCTAACAAGGGGTCTTCTTAAGCACCTCATTTAGTGTGGAATCCATTTTTAAATAAGTATTATTAAAGATGAGGCGTTAAACCGAGGCCCTGTCTGCTCTCAGGTGGACGTAAAAGATCCCATGGCACTTTTTCGAAGAGCAGGGGAGTTATCCCCAGTGTCCTAGGTCGATGTTTATCCCTCAATCAACATCCACTAAAAATAGATTATCCGGTCATCACATTGCTGTTTGTGGGACCTTGCTGTGCGCAAATTGGCTGCTGCGTAGACTACATTACATTACAACACTTCAAAAAGTACTTCATTGGCTGTAAAGCACTTTGGGGTGTCTGATGTTCATGAAAAGCAATACAGGTTGAACCTCCCTTATCCGGAACCCTCGGGACCTGGCCTGTTCGGGATAAGGGATTTTTCCGGACGAGGGGTGGTCACGTTAAATTGGATGGTACAGGTACTGAGCATGGGCATATCGGGGCTGGCTGGCTTGGGGCTGGGAGTGCGGCAGAGAGATCATGTCGGAGTTCTCCGCATGCGCCACCCGGTGGCTGGGAATGGTTCTGAGCAAGGGGTGGTTCTGGATGAGAGGGGTTCAACTGTATAGAAATGCAAGTCTTTCTTTCTCCCCATAAAGTGTGCGCACACCCACCCACACTGTAATCTTCGCTTTCCCATCAGTCAAGAGGTTTCTAGGGAGTGGGGAAGGGGTTACACAGCAAGAACGTACCAGTCTTTGGAGAGGAAGATTTCCTGTAGGATCCCTTTCTCTCGCTCCTCCTGAATCAACTTCTCCTGACTGCTGCTCCCCCGCTCCGCCAGCTGAGGGCCCAAATCAATCAAAATTGGGCACGTCCAGGGAACCTTCTCCTCCATTGTGTCGTGGCTCAGCCTGCGAGCGTTCTCGAATGCCTGCCGATCCATCATCATTTCTCGCTTGGCCGCTTCCCCGAAGTCTTTGATCTTGTTAACGTTGACTGAAAGGGAAACACAGTTTCGGTCACGAGCACAAAAACACAGCGAACTGACCAAGACCGGGACGTGCCAGAAAGGTTCCTATTCGACGCGATCAGTTTAACCTCTGGAATGGGAGAAGTGAAGAGTAAACCGGAACTTGGGATTCAAATGCTGGAGAGGGGGGCAGACTGGAGCAAGGCCGTGCAAGAAGCACTTGTTCACTCAAAAGAGTGATTTAATACATGGAAAGGTCGGGCAATGAAGGCAAAGATTCAAGCCATTGAAGAGTCAGTTTATTTGCAGTGTTGGAGCATGGGACTCGGGAATATTGGAGTTTCCTATGGATAAATGAGCTAGATGTCAAAGTGTCTCCATAATCTGTGCATATTTTTGCAATAGTTATGAATGGGGGCGAGGGGAAAGAGGAGGAGCAGGTCAAAGGAAGATTAACTGTACCAAATAATAGTGTGAGGAATTTAAATGAACAGGGATGGAGTATTAAATCCAGATCATCAGTCCACAAATAGTGGAAAACTAACTTCAAAGCAAAGCCCCTACTACAGAATACACTCTTAAGATACTTATAGTAACAGAAGGGAAAACTTTACAGCACACCTAAGCATTGCCATGCTCAAGCTGGGAGTGATTGGACTGACGGTACAAGCCTCATTATTTTAAGGGAAAGTGTCCCCCCCCCCCACTGGTTGAAAGCCAGTGTCTCACCTCTCTCCGTTTCATCCAGTTCGAAGTAGTAATACTCTCGTAGCTTGGACTCCTCGCGCCAAGACACGGTTTTCCTTTTCTTGCCTTTTTTAGTCACCTTGGATGCGTCTGGCACGACCTCAAGGGGAGAGGGCTCCGCCACTGCCACCGTCACAGCGACAGCCGCCGTCGTCGTATCCTCTTCAACAGCTGCGAGGTGGAAGAGAAACGCACCGACGTTATCCAGACTGGAAACAGACACCTTGCGTGCTTATGGCAATGATTAAACAACACTTTGAACTCCTCAGCTGCAGGTGGGGAAGGCAAATAAAGAATGGGTCTTGGGAATATAGACAGAGCAAAAATGCCCCTTCTACATGTTGGGAGATGTCAGCTTTCCCTAGGCCATGTTCTCAGATAGACTCTGGTACAGACAGGTGGGGAGGGGGGGTTCGGGGGAAATAAAGTGAACAGACAGCCCGAGGTGCCACTATTCCTAATCCAACTGCTTGTGCAGCGAGAATGGCATCGATAGTCACACCTCGCATCTGAAACCATGCTCAAAATTAGAAGTCGTCAATATAAAAGAAAGACTCTAATAAATCCAGTAAGGAATTCAGGTGAACTCCTTTATCCAGAGAGTGGCGCTCGCTACCACAGGGAGCGGTTGAGGTGAACAGCACAGATGCCTTTAAGGGGAAGCTGGGTAAGTACGGGAGGGAGAAATGAATAGGATTTGCTAATAGGACGAGATGAAGTGGGTGGGGGAGGTGGCTCGTGTTTGGACCAGTTGGGCCGAATGCTCGGTTTCTGTGCTGTATATTCTACATAATATCTTGGTGGTGAAGATGTCCTTATGAGGTAACCGACACACTGAAAATAGATCTGCTGTTCCTGCCGTCACTGGATGGCAGCGAGGGTACCGATACAAAGGGAAAAATGTCAACAGAAGCACATTCCTGCCAAGGGCCATGGCAAAATGCAGCTGTGCACGGGAAGGCAGAACAGCTCACAGAGCTGACCCAAAGTACTGCACAGTTCACTAACTGGACCGTCGACATCCAAAATCACGCGGTGAAAATATTTCAAATACTGTGCAACTGGACTTACTGATCTCCATGGGCTCGGACACTTCTTCCAGTGGCACAGGCGTGCCGGGTCTCTCCACTTCCATGGGCTCAGCGACAGCGACCTCTGGAGAAGCCGGCTTGGTGCTGTTCTGCTCGGGGCTGCTTTTTGGATCGAAAGGATTGGACTGAGGGAGAGGGGAATGTTAAAAAGAAAAGACAAGATTTCAGAGCGCATAGTAATAACATTCACATCAATTGGTGACACAAGTGCTGCAGGTACACCATAGAGCCGGGATTGGTAATGCACAGCCGCCTGCCCATATCAACACACAATCCCAGTTGGGGATGCAGTTGTTCAATCAACATCTTTCTGCCAACACTGCTTTGTGCACTCACTGGCTATTTCCAGTTACTACTTTAAAAGCCCCCAGGTTGGATTTTTTTTTAAAAAAAAGGGGAACAGAAAAAGATCAAGTCCAACAAGCCCATCCTTTTAAGACAAATCAACCGGACCGACACACTACATATCCCTCATCCAAATGCCGCATTACCCATTTATACTGTGCTCCTGGTAACTTATTCTGTTTTTAACCCATTTGAGTAGCAATATTGCTGCTGACTTCTCTTACTTCTAACAAGCTCCAGTACTCTAATCCTTCACCAGTGAATAAGCTGTCTAGTATATCTGTGCAAGTTTACTTTCACAATCCGAAGCTTCAGTTAGATCACCTTAAAGTCTCCTCTTTTCTAAAAGAGAACACGGCCACCTTCCTTAAGCAGGCTCGAGGGGCCAAATGGCCAACTCCCGCTCCGATTTCTTATGTTCTTAACAACCACGGTTTGCAGAGTTAATTTGAAAAGACTAAAACCCAGCCCCCAAGGTAACTTACAATCTAGCTGTACCCACGCACACAAACGCTGAATTTATTACAAGACATCCTTTAAGAAAAAGCACGAGGCCAATTTTAGAAGCTCAACATTATTGGCATTTCTCCCATTTACCAGGCAATTTCAAAGCACGATAATCTCCATTAAAGAAATCCTACATCAGTGCTGGACCTTTAAAAAAAATAACCTCCCTCATCCCCAATTTTTTTTTTAAAAAACCGCCCAATCCCTCAAAAAGATAATTTCTGCAAGTACAACCAAGAGCTCTTTACTGATCCCCTGTGCGGCCTTAAAGACAACCTCCTCCCTTCATTAGTTCAAAAAGCAGGTTAATAGGCAGAGCCCGCCCTCCTGTCACTCATTACCTTGTTACTGGTCGGGGACGTGATCTTCTTCTTCTTCTTAATTTTTAGGCCATGTACCGGGGCAGAGTTGAGCGCCTCCAGAAAGCCGGTGCTTTCAATAGCTGCAGAAATAGGAGCGAGAGGTCATGATCCAGCTGAGGCCCCAATGGCAGCAGCCACACAAGTTATTAATTCCTCAACAAGACGGCCAACTCTCACCAAACACTTTCAGGCAAATACAACCGTCTTCACGGTTTACTCGATGTACACACGTACCATGGGCTTAAATAGTGTGAGGCTGCCCGGGGTTGAGACCAGATTGCTGCTTAAATAAACTAGTGGGTGCCACGTTTAATAGTGAACATAGGAATAGGAGGCGGCCATTCAGCCCCTTGAGCCTGTGCCGCTTGGAGTGGAACACTCCCCTTCAGGTTTGTTCCATCAAAGCCTGGCAGAGGGACCATGGGAGATTCCCCTGGATGCCTCCTTGGGTAAATTAACAGTGTGGAGCAGGCCCCAGGATCTGCCTCTTGTCCGTGCAGTTTACTATTCCCAGGCGAGGCTTCGCGAGCACCGCCCCCCACCCACCCACGACCTACTGGAGGAGGGTGGGGGGAGGGGAAAAAGAGAAGACGGGAACGAGAAGTTAACCAAAGCTCCTGTTCTTGTGCTGGCAAAGATGTGCACATGAAGCAGCAGAGAGGGAATAAGATCGCAAGGTGCCCTGCCGACCAAATCAACACTCGGGCAAGTTAGGAGCGGATGCTCAGCACCCGTGGAATTGTATCAACAAGCAGCTCACATCTTTCAGATGAGATGCAAATTTTTAACAATTGAAGGTGAAGACTTCCAATCTAATTGTACTCACGCTGGGGAGGAATGATTTTGACTTTGATTTCCTTGGCAGTATTGGGAGTCACATTTAGCGGTTTGTACTTCTTCTCCAGTTGTGGTGCTGCGCTACTTGGTAGAGATGGGCTAGGAAACAAAACAAGTAATTCATCGTCAGTCACGGAGAGAGTTGTGGTTTACTAGTAAAAGGAGAACAGTAGGCGAGAGACAGCACTTCAGCATCAGTCGTTGCTGCATCTTTCACTCGCATGCACGTACAACTATTTTAGCCCGTGTCTCAGTGGGTAGCACCCTCGCCTCGGAGTCAGAAGGTTGTGGGTTCAAGTCCCATTTCAGAGATTTGAGCACAGAAATCTAGGCTGACACTCCCAAGCAGTACTGAAGGAGAGCTGCACTGTTGGAGGTGTCGTCTTTTGGATGAGATGTTAAACCGAGGCCCGATCGAGCTGCCCACGCAGGTGGACGCAAAAGATCAAATGGCACTATTTCGAAGTCAAGCAGAGTGGTTATCTTTGGGACGTCCAGTGGGTATGAAAGGCGCTATATAAATGCAAATCTTCCTTCCTGAACAGGATCTGATTGCATAATTTTAGAATAAGGGGTCGCCCGTTTAAAATGGAAATTAGAGGAGTAATTTCTTCTCTCAGAGGGTCATGAATCTTTGAATTCTCTGCCCCAGAGAACTGCGGAGGCTGGGTCATTGAATATATTTATGGTAGAGAGGCAAGACAGATTTTTGAACGATAAGGAAGTAAAGGGAGCGGGCAGGAAAATGGAGTTGAGGCCATGATCTTATTGAATGGTGGAGCAGGCTCGAGGGGCCAAATGTCCTACTTCTGGCTCCTATTTGTTATGTATAGAGGGTACTACGGTTACTGTACTATATCCCATTACTCTGCGGCCTCTAGTGATACGCGAGATGAGGCTACTCATTACGTAGTGATCTTACCTCGGTCTCTTCAGAGGCGCTGGCTTGATGTTGTACTTGTCGGAGATAACCGGGGCAGGGGTAAGCTTTTTTGGTAGAACGGGAACTGACATTTCCATCTCCAGGCCTGCAAACAAGAGTTAGAAAGAACGTCAAAGTCACCTTACTGTGGACAGAAGTGAGGAGTTACCAACTGGCAGCAGTAACCCTCTATAAAGCAGGCCAACTCACGAAAGGCTGAATCGGCAATACATCAGGGAACAGCCAGCAGCATTTCTTTCATTAGATTAAGCACGTTGATGCTCTGAGCAACGTTCCCTTCAGGCTGCGCAGCCATACAGCATTCTGCAGCTCCTGTGCAGCTGGCTCACCAGATTTAAAAAACAGGGAAAAAACGTGCATGTGCGGCATTTTGAAAGGGCCGCGCAGCTCCTTAAAGGGGCCATGCACCCCCCCAAAATTAAAGGGAACATTGGGTTTTTTAAAATAAATCGTTTGTATTGGAACCAATCACTCTCGAGATTTTTCGGCCACCCCAACTGCTCAGTAACCAAGTACACCGATCGGCTGGCATGGGACTGAGCCAGAGAGTGAAGAATCAAGCAAAACAGTAGAAGAGGCAAAAAAAAAAACAAGATTCTCAAAGGAGGTAGAAGATCCATATCTGCAGCAAGTTTCTCCAGGCAAGGACAGAGATACTGTTTTAGGGGAGATTCGTTCATCGCAAGTGCAAACACCACCACGGGGATACTCACCTGTTGACCTGAACTTGGCGTGACTGGGAGCCGTTGTCCGTAAAGATTTGGGCTTCTCTCGTTTCTTCTCCAATGTTTCCCCCTCCTTCGCCTCCGCTCGGAGGTCCGACTTGGGCTCTGGGACCCGTTCAGAGACTGGTGCTCGAACCTTGCCTTCATCCCGCTTTTCGTCTTTCCGCTTCTTCTCTGGCTGTTTATCTTCAGGTTTTAAAGAAAAAAGGCAAAAAAAAAAAAGTTGATCTGTCAAGTTATTTACTTGCAAGAGCCAGAGGATTTTACCATTAGAAAAAATATTTCCACTACCCAAATCAATCTTCCCTTTTAGTCACAAGAAACCATAGCAATTTACAGAAGTAACTGCAGTGTGAAAAAGGAGCAGTTTTGCATTTATGAACTTAAGTTCACTTCATAGGATATACAGCATAGGTGGTCATTCGGCTCATTGAGCCTGCACCAGCTCTTTCAAAGAGCAATCCAGTTAGTCCCTGCTCTTTCTCCATATCCCTGCAATGTTTTTCTCCTAATATTTATCCAATTCCCTTTAGAAGGCTACGATTGAATCTGCATCCACCACCCTTTCAGGCAGTGCATAAGAACATAAGAAATAGGAGCAGAAGGCGGCCATTTGGCCCCTCGAGCCTGCTCCGCCATTTAATAAGATCATGGCTGATCTGATCATGGACTCAGCTCCACTTCCCTGTGATCTTATTAAGTGGTGGAGCAGGCTCAAGGGGCTAAATGGCCTACGCCTGCTCCTATTTCTTCTGTTTTTCTGGGCTGAGGAAGCACATTTTATTACCATTCAACATTAAAAAATCTTACTCCTGATAGTCACCAATGGACGTGGGGACAACTGATGAGGCAAAGACTGGCTGCGATACCCCTACAGTAAAACAGGGTTACAAGGCACTGGAAGGTAGCTTGAACCTGCAGAACTGTACCAAGAAACAAGGCAATGCCTTTAAGGGTTGGGGATAAGTGATTATTGGGGGATTCCGAACGGTGAAGATAGTTTGACTATTGATATCAGCATTGCAGTGACTGCTCCAGTTTTATCAAAGAAGGCATGCATCAGATTTTGGATTTCTAGCAACTGATACAGATCAAACAAACTAAATAGTCGAATGGTACCTTGCATGCCAGGACCTGTACTCTGAGAACGAATTACAGTCATCCAGTGGTTGACCAACACTTGCGCCAGCTTCCGGAGCTCTGAAACGGAAATCATAAGGAATAATGAAATATCATAATGAACACCGCACCGTCACTTCCAGGACAAGCAACACTGACCGACACTATTTAAATCTAATGGCAGCCAATAGCCATCCCGCTACAAATGTACACTTGAAAGAAAAATAAAAAGTTTTCTTTCAAAAGTAACTGGTTGGGACACTAAAAATTGAGCAGGAGAATGGAAAATTAGTCAGGGTTCCACTTCCATCCACTATCTACTGCTCCCTTTGGAAAGTGCAGGTATAGTGGTCAGCTGAGCGCTGAATCAGTTTGCCTGTGATGTCCTGGATGGTCAGTCCATAGACACCCGCTGTTCAAAGATCACAAGTGGAAAATGGCCATTTGTGGAAGATGCCAGGTTTTTTTTGGCACCTGTGGAACGGTGACTTATTATGAAGAGACGTATTAAAATCAGAAGTATATAAATTACACTATTTTGACTCAAAATTCAGACAAGGACTGGGCAGCAAAAGACACATTGAAATGACTCAAGGCAGCAGCTAAATAAAATAGCAGAACCATTAGCTATTTCTTTGGCAGCGGTGTTAAAGAAACCTCACACTGGCCGAACCCCGTGTGCGCTCTCGTTATTAGAAGCCAGGATTATTGGCTGTCTAAACTTGCTGCCAATAGTAAGTACGCATTATATCTTACCTTCATCATCAAAGGTCTTGCTTAGCTGTTTCACTATCTTGGCCGTGTTATTCTGGAATAGAAAAGAGGCCAAGTTAATGCGATATATTCTTTACATCATAAACACACAAGATGGCTCCACTGAAAAACTTGTCATTGATTTGGTCACATGACCCGTTTATTATACACCAACATTTGCATTACCACAGTAGTCCACTAGGCGGAGCTCTGTATTACAGTTAAACAGGCCAACCTGCCAGTCGGATTTAATATTCACTCTGCTTTCTGGAACCCTCTCTCCCACAAACATCTATGTAAAAAAAAAAATGCACCCTTCTTCCCCACCCCACAAAAAAAGTCATCCACAGCTGCTGCTATAGATAGTGATTCAGTATAAGCATGAATCTGAAGTGAGGACAAAAGCTGGCACAGCCGTGATGCCCTTTATGACCAAATAGTCTGCTAGACTTACACCAGACGACAACGCAAGGGAGATTGGTAGAACCCCAAGCAAGGGTGACGGCTCTCAACAGAGAAAAGAAAAAAGAGTGGGTTTTTTGGGGGTGGGGGGAGACAGGAAATAAAAATCATTGCACCCCAACAAAATATATTTTACAATAGGTCAATTATATACACTGGGGCCAAGATAGATATTGAATGAAATAATATTTAGCAAATAAGCTTGTGTACCAGTAGATACCCAAGCTTATTAACAATACAACGTTACAAGCACTAGCAAGTGCAGCAAAAGCATCAAATCATGGCTCTCATGACACAAATTATGACGAAGTATGGGCAGGTGGGCAATAAAATGGCCACGAATCTCGTGCTTAGAATGATACAGCACAGGAGGTGGTCACTTGGCCCATCGTGTCTGTGCCAGCTCTTTGAAAGAGCTATCTGATTCGTCCCGCCCTGCCCCCACTGCTCATTCTCTATAGCCTTGCAATTTTTTTCAATTTCACGTATATATCCAATTCTCCTGTTGAAAGTTACTATTGAATCTGCTTGCAACTGCCCTTTCAGCATAAAGAAAATTCTCCCTCCCATCTGGTTCCTTTGCCAATCACGTTAAATTGGTGTCCTCTGGTTACTGACCACCTCCTGCCAGTGGAATTTCTCCCAATCTATCAAAATCCCTCAATATTCACACATGGCTTGAATATTTTTCACACTATCGGTCCCCAGCTTTGTTGTTGCACAGATCTTAATCTAATGTCCTCCACCACTGAAGACAACTTCTGTCCACACAGTTGTCAAGCACTTAACGATAGACAGTGGTTCATTTGTTCAGCGTTTTACTTACTTGTTTCAGGTGGTCCACAGTGAGCGGCAGCAGCTGCAATGCCAGCAGAATCTGCTGTAACAATGGCACGTTGCTGGTAGTTTTAGAATAGGCCAGCCAGCTATTCAGCAGCTTGTAACCGCCAACTTTGATGAACCTTCGAGAGAGAAATAAACACATAAGGCGCCAAACTCTGAACAATGCACATGCCCGTAATACATTCCACGCCCTAAAATTCAGAATGGCAGCTGAAATGGAAAAGTAATGGCAATACACAATAAGTCAAAGAACAGCTGAGGTGGTACCTTTCCAAGATCGGAATGCCATGATGAAAAAGGCTGGCTTTTCAATACAAAAACAGTGTACACACCGTATTTTGAATGGGCCCCGCAGCCTCTTAAACGAGCCACGCGCGCCAAAAGGATTAAAGGGAACAATGCCCTTCACCCGATTTGATCTCATCCTTTCAGAGCAGAACTTATTACATGGAGCGTGTAGAGGAAAAGGGATACAGAGAGGATGTTTCCACTTATGGGCAAGAGCATAACTAGAGGCCATCAATATAAGATAGTCACCAAGAAATCCAATAGGGAATTCAGAAGAAACTTCTATACCCAGAGTGGTAAGAATGTGGAACTCGCTACCACAGGGAGCGGTTGATGCGAATAATATAGATGCATTTAAGAGGAGGCTAGACAAGCATCTGAGGGAGAAGGGAATAGAGGGTTATGCTGATCGATTCAAATAAGGAATGACTGGAGGAGGCTTGAGTAGAGCATAAACACCGGCATGGACTGGTTGGGCCAAATGGCCTGTTTCTGTGTTGTATATCCTATGTAACTTTCTAATTAGGGTTTAACAACCATTTGAACTGGACAACGGGACTCGCATTCAATATGTCACCCAAAACACAGCGCTTCCTATCATATAGCACTTTTTCTCAGTAATACATTGGGGTGGTGTTGGTCTAGACTACACACTCGGGTCCTCTACCCACAACCTGTTGACCCAGAGGCGACTGCGGCAGAAACTAGGCAAAGCTGAAAACACAGAGAAAATTATTTTGATTTGACCTGGCTATGTATTTTCAGCATTTTCCATCCTTGAAATATTTTCATTTATTGATTTTCTTTTTAACTATTCAGAGTAAAAAGTTTTATCCAGGCAGGAACTGCTATTCCCCAACAGTCCAGTACCGAGACCCATTTTGAGACCACCCATGTGTACACGAGTGACCGACCGCTTGCCCTACATAGGAATTTCATAGTGACTTTCATAGGGCTGAGGATGCTTATGCGTTGAGTATATTCAAGACTAAGAGCAATAGATTTTTGGACACTAAGGGATAGGCCGGGAATGTGGAGTTATAGCCGAAGATCGGCCATGATGTTATTGAATGGTGGAGCAGACTCGAGGGGCCGTATGGCCTACTCCTATTTATGTTCTTCGACTGTGCCCGCATAGTTGGACACGTCAGATCAGTTCTTGGGCAGTAAGCCATGGTTACTTTTATGAAATATCAGCAACCTACACACACCAGGCACCATCTATTCAAATCTCAGTGCAATCACTGGGATTTCAGAAGCACATGACTGATCTGACGTGTCCAACTATGCATGAACAGGGAACAGACAGCAATTGGAACTCTGGATCCAAACTTGGGGGGGTCGCACCTGTAGTAAGCAGAATGGATTTGGCAGAGCTGAAACCCAGAACAAATCCTATGACTTTCTGTACTTACTTAAGTGCAATTTGCCCATCATGTATTACAAAAGACCTGCATTTATATAGCACCTTCAGGACATCCTAAAGCGCTTTACAGCCAATGAAGTACTTTTGGAGTGTAGTCACTGTTGTAATGTGGGAAACGCAGCAGCCAATTTGCAGTCAGCAAGCTTCCACAAACAGCAATGTGATAATGACCAGATAATCTGTTTTAGCGATGTTGATTGAGGCATAAATATTGGTTCAGGGCACCGGGGAGAACTCCCTTGCTCGTTTTCGAAATAGTGCCATGGGATCTTTTACCTCCACCCGAGGGCAGATGGGGCCTCGATTTAATGTCTCATCCGAAAGACGGCACCACCGACAGTGCAGCAATCCCTCAGTCCTGCATTGGAGTGGCAGCCTAGATAATGTGTTCCAAGTCTTTGGAATGGGAATCGAACCCACAACCTTTTGACTCCGAGGTGAGGGTGCTACCCACTGAGCCACAATTCTGAATAAAATGGTGAACGTGCAGGTTCCTAAAAGATTTGGATGATAACTTGCACAATAAGCCAACGGGCCAATTTGGAGCCATACGGCAGCACGGTAAGTACTAATGGAGGGCAGATTGGTCAGAGAATGAACAGAGTTGCACAAAAAGCTTACGGGCACAATATTACGAGTGCAGCTCTTGGCATAAACAAAGTAAGCCCAGTGACAGAAAGTTAAATCAAGGACACTGATGGTATGTTAGAAACTATCGGCCTTACTGATTCAGGATTTCCTCCGATCTGGTCTGCAGCAGGATGTTCAAGTACATACATCGGCTTACTAGCTTTTTTGAATCCTTCATCAACCTGAAAATAAAAAACAGTAAAGGGAATTAACAGTGCCCTTCGGACTGGAAGTGGAGGCCATGTGTCCAGATATACTCTGGAAAAGCACTGTTCAAGCATGAAGGTTTGTTTAAGAGATAAGACAGACTGGAGAGGTTTACTGTGAAACACAACTCAAACATAATGCACATCTTTGGTACAGGCAAATGGAATCAAAATAGAGCCTCAAGTTTGAATTAAATATAGCAGCTAGACTGCTAGCGAATCAACGTGGACACATGGGGGCCATTTTAACTCAACCCGCCCGTGGGGAAACTGATGAGATTGGACAGAACGGCAGCTTTACACACCGCCCAATTTTATTCTCTATTGAGGTTGACTTAGACCAGTACCGGGCGGGGCTGTAAAAACCGGCATTCCACTTGATCCCGTGGGATTCCCACTTGGCGAGTTAGGTTAAAATGACTCCCATGCCCTTTGATATGGCTGAACAATGCAGACCAAGAAAATTGTAATAGCGAATAGTAGGTGGGTAGAGCTCTTGTGATTTCATGACATGCAGGATGGAAAGAATATTTCAAATGGGGGGGGTGGAGGAGTAAGGGGATGAGGGCTTCGAAAGAATTGCATGAAAAATAAACTCACATGCCCTATATAAATGCAATGTTTGATTAAAATAAAGTAAAGCTAGCTACAATTCCTGGGCTAAACGTTTACGTCATATAGCCAAGATGGTAGTATAGGCCCTACAATTAGCTTCAGGCTGAAGGTGGTTAAAGTAAGTCAGCTAGAGCCCCTGCTCTTGGCTGCTATCCAGCCAGAATCACTGGATAGTACCCAGTGTGCATGTTGGGTATGTACAAAACCAGCTCTAACAGCATCAGCCCCAACTGAATAGCCCGTGGAACGCAACAAGCCCACACCCCTATGCAACACATACTGCAGCAAGGGTGTCCCATGTGCAGAAATACCATTAATGAAATTATAAAAAGCTGGCAGGGCAATGACCTTCCACAGAAAGAGTAGAGAGCAGGTAGGGCACCTGAACACGTTACCACACAAAAGGCTGAAAGTGGCAAGTGCCACAGCTAAATGAACATTTGCTTAATGAATAAATCGTGCACAGCAAACCGTATGGCACATGTTGCTCATTTTTCAAACTTAATGAACTTCTCAAGAGGGTGGGGAAGGTACGTGTCGCTTGCGTATGTATAATTGCATGGAACAGAGCGAAGGATTACCTGTAAATTCTAACGACACCATCGCCACTTTTAATTTCCCCATCCATACCAAGGAGGCAGTCCAACCCTATTAGGAGTTCTTTTGGATCTACAGGCCCCGAACCCATTGTATCAATTACCTTTAAAAAACAAAAAATAGAAAAGATGTCAGTTTTTTTGATTCCCCCTCTGGCCAAAAATGCAGTTATAGAGCAATATTTGGCTCTTGTCTATATTTAGAGTTAGGTTTCATAAATGTGTTCCTGCACAGTGATCTTTCTGCATTACTCACTTGTAGCCATTTAAATTGGCAAGGGAAAGAATGGAGCTTCCTGAGCTGGTTTTGCCAGATCTGTTCCTACATCTCCCTCTCCTCCTCTCCCTCCACCGCCCCCCCCACCATAAAAAAAATCAAATGTTATAATGTCACTGAACTAGTTCTGAAAATGCAACAATTATATTGTTGATAAATTGATTGGTACCATTTGTCTTTATAAAACGCACTAAAAAGTCAGGTCACTAACACTCAAAATTCCTGCCCAGGTCACCAGTTCTCCTACATGACCCAGTGTAAAATTAAAACTTGCATTCATTTGTCCAGTATACGCCATAAAATTTTGCAACATAAAAGGTATTTCCCTGTTTTGAGCAGACTTGTCTACACATTTCAAATTCCAGAGTTCAGGTGTCACCCAGTTTGGTTTACTGGGCCAAAACTAATGTGACTAGAATAAAGTGGGGTCCTTGCATCTCAAACTGACTTGAGAAAAGCATTAAAAAAACCCACAAGGAACACAATCTTTCTGCAAGTGCTCTATAGCTTGACTTGACATGTTCAACATCATACTGCCATGTACATTGAGCTGGTCTAATACTCTCACTATTTCTATTTGGCTAGTTGAGTTAAACTGCTCATATAGCATATTGGAGGCACACCATCCAGCTGTTATCACATGAAGCACCTCCTCTTTCCTTCCCCACTCAAAAGTACAACACTCCATTTAAGAACAAATGGAAGATTGAACAGCAACTTCCAGGATATAGGTGTGTACATATTATGCCACATCCCATCACATCTCAACTACTTTGATATTGCATATTCAGCGGTTTAGGCCAAGATTCCATTTGAAAGCTACTGCCTTCATTCAATTATGTATGCCTGGTGTCTAACAACGGACTAGTTTCAATGAAATTTTAAAAAAGCAGGTAGATAGGCTACATAAAAAATTATAACTAATGTTGCTACAAAACTGTCCTGCAAAACAAGAAATGTAAATCTTGACTTTGACTAGAGGGCGGGAGCAGTTATAATTTAAAAAATGGTCACAGTAGTAAAGAAATGTGAATGTGTTTTGTGTCAGTCGGCACTCATATGTTGCCACTATGTAAAATTGTTAAGATGGCTTCAAGCAGGCCTTGCGTAACATTGCTCTTACAATTAATGCAGTTTCCAGTTAGGAGTGAAGTGCTCTTGGATTAGAAGGCAGTTTTAATATTTTAAAAAAACCACAAGCCTTTCCTGTGTTGATAAAACTTCAGCAAGTAGCGCATTGTCAGTGAAATAGAACTTTACAACACTAACCCTACCGTTTTTCAAAGATATTAACAGTTTCAAAACTGCAAAATTGCAACAGTGCTGATAAGCCTGCACTGTAGTCAGTTATATATGTGTGTGAACATGAAAGAGCTTACTAGGCAGCTAGAGCATTGTGTTCAAAGTACTTCTCCTTAATTGATTTTTAATTTGAGTAAGGGACAAGCTTAGAAAGAGACGTGAGCATGCATTAACCTTCCCTGTCCACCCCGAAGGAAACCCCAACTTAGCCGAATCAGGGCAACAGCTAGCCGTAGTGTACACTAGCCATAGAAACTTCCACAATGAGGGCCATTTAACCCAGCGGCAATAATCATAGGCCAGTTACAGTAACGTGCACTGCAATTTGTGTGTCTATTCACATGGAACAGAAAATTCAGTCAGTGCCATGGAGGGCGAAAACTATTGAAATTCAGTAGCTCTATCAGAGGAAGAGGATGACAAGTTTTATGTTCTCCTGTGATCACCCATGGACAATGTTATGTGGTGCAATGGCCAGGTGGTTAGAGCACACTTTAAACAAGTGGTTGAGTAGATATTGGTCATCTTCCCAACTAAAAAGCAGCTGTGAAAAGCTATTGAAGGAAATGTAGTGGGGTGGCGGGCCTGCTGCCGCCGCACTATGCCACAGCCCCCCTCCACCGCCCCGTGATGTCAGGCTCTGCAGGTGTCCTGGCTCCCTGCAGACTTTTGCAGATCTTGGCGCCTCCTCGACCCTCTCCCGAGCAAGAACAGAGAGCAAGGGAATGGGAAGAGGCAAAGCAGTGACGGTCCGCAATTCAGCATCTGCTACCAGCTGAGTATACAGGAGTCAAGTTGTGCAGATCTCTATCCGCCTGCTCAGCCAAGGTCCATGGTCTGGGAGACTACAAAAAGGGGGGAGGGGGAGGGGGGGGGGGGGAAAGGAGGGAAAAAAAGATGGTAATTAAATTTTTGAAAGATTTGAAATTTTTGGTTGAATCATGTCTGAGGGGAAGCCTGTGCTCGGTGTTTTTACGGAATATTGGTCTATACCGATGTATTAAACACCAACATGTATCTACAAGTTTAAAAATCTGCTCATGGCATGAAATGTGCTTTATCGTTGGAAGAATGAAGCAGTTCCTTAATAAGGCAGCTTCTGTTTTGTGGCACTGCATTGATAATTTGATTAGAAAAGCATCACGTGCAAGTAACGCAGCACTAAAATATTGTAGCACAGGTCAGAGCTGCTATTGCTATACTACAAACTGCATGCGCCCCCAAAAGTTGCACAGCACTTGTAGCACAGGTCAGAGCTGCAACTTGTGTTCAGCACATACAAGAGCTTTGCTATTCTACAAACTGCATTGTGCACCCACCTCCTCTCCCTCCCACACCCCCACCCAAGGAAAGCTCTGCACTTTTGCTTACAAAGATCTGATGTTCAGCCAGTCACATTGGCAGAGTTTGCTTTCTCAGAACACACAGTAAGTTTATAAAGTGCTCAGAGAGTCAAACAGAACAGCTGATCATTTTATAAAATCATCCTGTGCAAGTGCGAAGCCCAAACCCTCCTGGGACCAGGCAGAGATTGGCTTCAATGTTAATTCATTTGGAGACCCATATGCTGATATGCCAAGAGCAAAGCAGCGCAACTACCTTTCAACCACCCTGCCCAAATGTGGGCAGACGATCCAAGACATTTAAGACCTGCAGCTTATACCAACTTTGGATTTGCATGGAGAAGCCACAACATGGTGTACAAAAATGAGCTTCAAATGCAATACCCTTCGGCTGTGAAAAATTATATTTAGCACAGGAAAATCTGAAGCCAGTCCTATGGGAGTTGGAGTTGATATTAAATACTCCTTAGAGACAGGCTCTAGACATCTATCCCACTGGCCCCTGCCCAAATACTATTGGGAGCACTCAAAAAATGCAATGAACACCCTGACTGCTACAACACCTAATGACCCACATTAATTGGTTTCAAATTAACTAATGGTTAATATTTTCCATTTAATGTGCCTGTCAAAGAAACCTTGTTCAAAATGCATTTTTAGCCTTGATGCCAGAGATTCTGAAACTCTGCTGCATTGACAGCTGCTGCCTCCCAATTTTATTGTGCAACTTAAAGATAATACTGCTCTGTATCTGCAAGAGTCCAGAGCAATGATTCTAATAAGCAGCAAAGATAACTCACTGGGAATAGAATGAATTTCACTGGGAATAGCATAGTATTAAGAGTCACCAATTGAGACAGAGGAGTGTGGGGATGCCAAGTTTAGTGATATGCTAGCATAACTGGAAATGGCAACATGCATAAGTGGTAACAATGCAGATTTATTTGCATGAATGTTGCCCGTTTTGAGTATACATACCAGTAACCCCAATGAATTGTGGAAACATCCGGCACTAATACTGGCCTGCTAGTACCATCGTCAGCTCCGGAGTACTTAGAACAGTTCAGAGTTTTGTATGGTACTGATCTAAATCTCCCAAGTATCTGAGCTTCATCTTTGTGGGCCTTGATGGGTACCGTGGAACTTTGTAGGCAAAGTTGTCATTAATATTTGTACACAGATTGAGACATGTTCTCAGAAAAAGGCATGATGAACTTTTCCAGAACTACAGACTCAATTCAAATTGAGAGTTAAAAAGCAGAGGCCTGTCTAAATTATTGGAGCAAAAGGACCAGAAATAACCTGCAGAGTTGTAGGTTTATTTTGGGCACTCCTGGCACACTAAACAGGTCTCCAACTACTATACTGAGCTCTATTAAGCCATTTTAGGCAACTAATTCAAAAACTTTTACATATTACTTTTACTTGCTGGTCAGAAACAAGTCTACTTTAAGTGTTATGGCCACTCGCGTGTAGAATTTCTTTGCTATTATATAATCCTGAATTCATTGACTTAACCCATCACCATAAATTAGTTCCACTAATCCAGCAAGTGTGCAGAAGGATATGGTGGTTGAGTGTTATGAAAGACATGAATGTTTCTAAAGCTGCAAGCATCAGTACTGAAAGAGTTAAAGCTTCCTCTGCAGTTATTCGATGGTGCAGTTTAAAGACAAATTGAAATGCATACTTATATTGAAAGATACAGTACATCTGTCAGAGAATGGGGGGGTGGTGAATGGCAACATGCTGCTAAATCTTAATTAGGCAGAATAGCTAAATCCAGAAAAGACAAGGTTAATTATCCCAAGTTAAAACAAAGCAAACTGCAATTGTTAATTTTTGTACAACGTAGGGTACATTTTTAACAATTGTTCATTAAATTAATTTACATGAATGTTACAAGCCTAGATCTATAAAATCCATTCCTAATTTTTTTGCTCCATTCTTGCTAAGGCAGAAAACTTGCCCTCCTGTTAATTGCCTCAAGCTTTCAGCCTGAATTGTCTAAAGCCTGGCAACCTGAAGCAGCAGACTTTCTTTTAAGACTGCCTTGAACAAGGAAAGCAGTGAAGCGCCTCAGCATTAAGGCTATAAGCTTTACAATCCAGTACATTAGTACGTTATTTTAGGCTGACGTTTAAAAGCAGATTATTGGAGCCCACAGTACAAAGACCCAAGGTAGAGAAGATCCTGATACTTATGTCAGTCACTGCTCCCTGGCATTTAGGTTACCCCAAAAGCTGGCCAGTTCCTGCAGTAACCTGCTTGGCTAGTCACAGGCAAGAACACTTGTTTCAGTGCACAGCAGATTGTATGAATAAGTGTTCCTGCAGGGAAACTGGCAAATAGCAAGACACCATTTCATGGATATTTCATACTACAAATAGTTGAATAGGAAGTATTTATTTGGAGCATCAAAATCGATAGCGTAGTCAGGCTAGCTAGATACAATCCTCGCTCATGCTACTGCGGTTAGCGCCAGTGTTGGCAAACTGAATTCATCGATTTGTTCAGACAAGATGGTGAGTTGCAGGTCGAGTGGCTAATTCACAAGGGAGTTACTGTTCATACATGGACAAATGCTTGTGCTCAAATGGCTACATGGGTCACATGCCACCTACTGTTGGTTTTATTATAGGATGTGTTTTAGTGCTGAATTACATTGGATTCCATTACCCTAGCAGTACTAAACTCTAGCTCCTACAGAGCACAACCCCAAATCCTTCAAAATGAGCACACCACCCAAATGCAGAAACACTGTGCAGGGACCAGTTTATGATTTCAACATCACATTCATTGTGAAGATCAAACACTGGTTTCCTGTAACATACTGCACAGACAGATCAAGTAAAGCAGCCAGTGGGCAGAGAGGGACCCTGAAAATGGCTCTGTACATGGCCAGTGGTGCAAGAAACCAGTTTATATATTGGTACAAACATTTCCATCCCATTTTCCCCCAGTATAATGCATTATAGTACATCAGTACAGTGGAATCCTATGTACACAAAAGGTCTAATTTAACATTGAGATTAACTCGATAAATTCTCACTTAAATGTATTATGTGCAAGAATCACTGAACATGTTACCACTGGGCCAGACGGAGAACAAGGTAGAGGTTAATTCAACTAAATACGGATGGTTGTATGTGCAGAGCTCAAGATGTCAGTAAGATACTTACAGAAGTTGTCTGAGCTGTTGGGATTTTAGTCTCAAATTCTTACCTCCAAAAACGCATTAAATTCTGTGTGCTCGACCTACTTCCCTTTATATAAAGCAATAGCACTTGATTGCTACTCTACCCAGAGCTAATCCCGGCTACGAATACCATCTTCGCCTTAGAAATCAAAACTGTTTACACTGCCCTTCCAACTGAATCTGCTGTACCCCTGACCGCTTTCAGAAATCAGTGGGAAAAGGGGGAAAAGGGAGCGGAGGGAATTTGCCCCACGGCCAAGGGACACTGGCGTCATTCCTTAATACGCTAAGGGGGAAGAGAAAAAAACAAGTCCGAGTTAAAAATTGAACTGAACGTCGACTAACCGTGTAGAGTTTACATTGCAAACGTCAGGCAAGTGTAGCGCAGCACGTTGGCGGCGACCGCAGGGCTCTTACGGCATTTCAGATCAATTTCAAGTTAGAATTCCGCCACCCCAAAAGTAATTTACAATTGCTACAAAATTCAGCCGCTATTCAAGGTGGAGAAAAATCGCCGGGTTAAATTAATAAAATGCAATTTTTTAAAAAGTTAATCCGTAATTCTACGTCCTAAATTATTATACCGCCATATGGAAATGTGGCGACCAATGGATTAATTTAGGCATGAAAATTGACCGTGAAACAAGTGTATCTCACTGGAACAATGTCGACAAGCCTTTTTGCATGCATGTATCGAATACTCCACTATGGATTTTTTTTGCAGAATGGCAAACATTATACTCGTTCAAGACAGCAATGAAGTCGTGAAATGTAATTAAGGTCAGAAAGGTTTGCTTACCAGTTTGCATGTGGCTGTCCCTGTGATGAGTTTTTTTTAAAGTGCAGGATGTTTTAGCTTCACCTCCCCCTATTCATCAGCCCTATTGTGCTGGGAACTAAACAGTACAAAACCGTGCAGGGCATGGCACTGAACTCCTATATGAAAAGTTAATCGCTTTCCATATGAAGATGCTGTCTGCAAAGAATTATGCACCTATTACGGAAGAGATCATTAAGTTATGGCCTGCAATCCATTTACCTACGGCCCAGTGGTAACATGGTTACAGGTAATTTTTCCATGACAAATTCATAAATCAAGTTGATTACAACTAAGAAGTTGATTGATACCTCTTAAAATTACTCCCTTAATGCGAATAAACCCGTTTTAATTCAATCGGGTATCTTTAAAATTAACCCCATAAAAAAAGGAGACATTCCCTCGTCCCTCCCCCCAAACAGGTATCAATCAAGCCCTTAAAGCACATATAATGAACTGGACAATACAAAGTCGTCCAGGATTCCTTGAGCATTGGGGAGGGAAAGAAAAAATAATTATTTCTCCAACACACTTGACAGCATCTGATCTCCACATGGGGCAAGCAGTTTCCAGTTATCCTTGGGGGTGGGAGAGATAAGAGAATATTCTTGCATCAAAAAAAAAACAGCATGTGTCTTTTGGGGGTAGGAAAGGTTATTCTTGGGAAGAGGGGGGAGCGGGGAGATGAAAAGAATATTCTCCCAACAAAATAAACGTCGTTTGGCGGTGGGAGGAGAAAAAAGATTCTTCCAACACATTAAAAGCCTGCAGAATCCGATCTCCAGATGGGGCAGGCATTTTCCACTTAAGGGGCGGGAGAGTGAAGAGATAAAAATATTCTTTCAACGTTGGGACAAAAAGCTTTTTTTTCCAATATTGAAAATATAAGTCTACACATCCGATCTCCAGATGGGGCAAGCAGTTTCCAGTTAAGAGGCGGGGAAGGGAAAGAGGATACAAATAACTTTGGGGGGGGGGGGGGGGGAAATTAAGATATTCTTCCAATATTGAAAAAGTAAATCTACACATCTTATCTTCAGATGGGGCAAGCAGTTTCCAGTTATTTGTTGGGGAGGGAAGAGAAGATAAATATTCTTCCAACAAAAAAATGTTTTCAGTCTTTTGGGATGAAATAAATATTCTTCCCAAACTATTAAAATAAAACCCTACTTCACCCCATCCAGATGGGGAGAGCAGTTATTTTGGATTGGAGCGGGGTAAGCTTTGCACCCCCATCTCTCCGCCATTGAGAGTCCATTTTAAAAAGTGGCTGGAGAGAGAGAGAGAGAGAAGAGGATGGGAGGGGGGTGGGCTGGGTGCTGAAGGTTACGTCACCTCGGTGGAATCAGCGCTGATGTCATCCAGCCTCGCTCTGGCTCGGTCCTTGTGCCGTTTCGAATGAAGGAGGAAACAGCGTTTTTTAAAAAACAAGCGCAGACGATCAGCAACAGCCGCCGCCGCCATTTTACAACCAAACAGGACGACGAACGGCCGCCATTTTAAAGGAGGCGCACCCAAAAAGATATCCTTAAAAAACCAAACAGCCTGCTGCAACTCGCCCTTTTTTCCCCTCTCCCTCAGTTTCTTTCCTAGGAGAATTATTTCCAGCAATCTTTATTTACAGATTGCACGTCCTCCTTTTATTCGCTTTTTTTAAAAAACACAATTTGTCTGGTCTCACACACATTAATTATATAAATATATAGCACGAATAAAAGCTTTTATTACCACTTGCTTTAAAAAAACTTGCATACGTGTGTGTGAGCTCATGGTTTGCAATTCTACTTTTGCCCACCTTCTCTCGCTAACAGAAATAGAAAAAAAACATTTTTTCTCTCCACCCCCCCCTATAAAAAGAGGTTATATAATTTAAAAATAATTTCCCATTGCCCTCCCGCACCAAGTAATTTTCCTTTTTTTTGTGCCAAAAAGCGAAACTTACTATCAAACTCTCCTTCAGCGCCTCGAGCTTATGTGCAAACACAACACAATGTTGACAATTTTTTTGTTAAAGAGACTTGCATGACTTTTTTTGTTGTAGTAAAGAACTCGCTTTTTAAAAAAAAATTAGGAGCTGATATGGGCAAGTAGTTTTTTTAAAAAGCATTTTTTTTTGCTGATTTTTTTTTCTCCTTTTCGCAAAAAATTCTTTTTGGAAAAAAAATTATGAGAAACAGAAAAAAAATCAAGTGTCCCAAAGTTGATCAAAACCACATGAAAAAAGGAAGATTTTTTTTTTGTTGGAGGTGCGGCTGGTTTTTTGTTATCCTCACACACACAAAAACGAGGCTTTCTTCCCCGTCGTCTTCACCGAAAAAAAATACCTGGAGGAAAAGAACAAGAGAGACACGTTTAAGAAAACAAACATGGATGAAAGTAATTATAAACTGTACAGCAATTTTTTTTAAAAAAAACCTCTTTTTAATAATTTTTTCCCGAAAAGTCCGGATCTTTCACCAACCGGCACTGCTACCCGCACATACCTCAAACCAAACGCTGGAATGACACGATTGCCTGCGTCTTGGCTTTTATACTCAGGATGCGGACGTCACAGAGGGGCGGGGCGTCACGTGGGGGCCCAGGCCGTTAAGGGTTTGAACCCGATTGGCTACTTAGCAACCCCCCCTGGCCAACTATTTTCCCTCATTTTCTTTTTCGACGCCGACTTCTGTTGCTTTATTTTTTTTCCCGGCGCAATTGTCCCAAACGAACCGTCGGAGACGACTGGGGAAAAAATGAGCGCTTGTGATTAAAGACATTTCTCTCTCGGCTTGTCACGTAACGGCGGGTGACGTCAGAATGAGTTGCAGATTTTCAGTTGGCGCAAGCGCAGTGAGGCCGACGGCTAAAGCCGGCCAACTTCTATTTTAATATTTTGTATTTTGATGCCTATTTCCTCGAGTTCTTTCTCGGATCCATGAAACGGCGCACATTTTGATTTGAGAACCAAAAGGGGGGGAAATCAATTAAAATTTCTCCTCAGAAAACAGTTGTTAAATGCACGTCACGTGATGTGAGGTGTGGCCATTGTGGCCAAAAAAAAAATCTAAAACGATTATGACCAGTCAAACATGAACTACAAAATCAATATCTTGGACACTGAAAGATTCTTTCACAAGTTTGTTGCTTTTTAAAGTCTTTTTATTCTGGGACGGTTTGGGCAACGTGGTGACGTCGTTGCAAAGCTCGTGCGGGTTTCATCCAGATACATTTCTCCTTCACAAATAAAACATGTACATTTTCTTTGATGATCAAAACAAATAGATATATTATATATATGTGTCTTTCGTTAATTTGATATATTTTAAAAACAAATTGGAATCACAGTGACCTTTCACCCCTCCCGCGCACGACAAAATGGCGGCGCTAGTGAGCAACTTGAGAACTCAGCTCAGGGCAATACTTGGGATTGGCAGAGTGCTGCTGGTAAGAGATTGGTGGGTGTGTGTGTGTTTTGATCAAGTAAATTACTTTACTCTTCACTTAAGCTTCTACAGTCGGTGACTGTACATAGATAACCTTTTACCTATCCAATAATTTGTGTCAGTGTTAAAAGGGGAATGTAAACAGCAAATGTTGAGGCAGTCAGCAGGTCAGGTAGCATCTGTGGTTGGGTGGGGGAAGAAAGAGAGAGGGAAAACAGAAGTAACAGGTTTTAAGCAAGTATAGAGGCAGGGAAAAGGGAATGAGTTCTCTCTCTTTTTATAAAAAGGCATTCTTCTCATGGCAGTGATTTGCATCAGCATATTCTAATCCCGCTTTCACCTTATCCTCTAACTTACAGCAGCAGAGCTGGCCAGATAATCCTGTTTTTAGTGATGTTGGTTGAAGGATAAACATTTGCTAGGACACCAGGGAGAACTCCCCTGCTCTTTTGACTAGTGTTGTGGAAACTTCAGTGCTTACCTGAGAGGGTATATGGAGATGTATTTTTTTTTAAATACTGTGGTTAAGCAGATGAAGTGAAGCTGTAATTCAATTATTCCCTGAAAGGAACGAACTTGCATCTATATAGTGCCTTTTATGACTGCAAGCAGTTCCAAAGTACTTTACAGCCAATGAAATACTTTTTGATAGGTTATAACTTAGTCCAATTAGTGTATGGCAAGTATATGATACATGACCAGAAAATCTGCTTTTAGTGATGTTGGTTGAAGGATAAACATTTGCTCGGACACTAGGAAGAACTCCCCTGCTCTTTGAATAGTGTTGTGGAATCTTCAGTGCTCACCTGAGCGAGAATATGATGCTGTATCTGAAAAATGGCATCTCCAACAATGCACTACTACCTCCCTGAAGTGCCAGCCTAGACTGCACAAGATAAAAGTTCATGGGGTTGGGGGTAATATATTAGCATGGATAGAGGATTGGCTAACTAACAGAGAAAAGAGAGTCTGGATAAATGGTTCATTCTCTGGTTGGCAACCAGTAACTAGTGGGGTGCTGCAGGGATTAGTGCTGGGACCCCAACTATTTACAATCTATATTAATGACTTGGAAGAAGGGACTGAGTTAATGTAGTCAAGTTTGCTGATGATCCAAAGATGGATCCAAAGCAATGTGTGACCAATCTGCAAAAGGACATATACAAGCTATGTGAGTGGGCAACAATTTGGCAGATGGAGTATAATGTTGGAAAGTGTGAGTTCATGCACTTTGGTAGAGAAAACTCAAAGAGCAAGTTGTTATTTAAATGGAGGAAGATTGTAGAGTGCTGCAGTACAGTGGGACCTGGAGGTACTTGTGCATGAAACACCAAAAGGATAATATGCAGGTACAGCAAGTGATCAGGAAGGCCAATGGAATTAAAAGCAGGGAAGTCTTGCAACAGCTATACAGGGTATTGGTGAGGCCACACCTGGAATACTGTGTGCAGTTTTGGTTTCTATATTTACGAAAGAATATACTTGCTTTTGGAGGCAGTTCAGAGAAGGTTCACTCGGTTGATTCTGGAGATGAGGGGATTGACTTATGAGGAAAGGTTGAGTAGGTTGGGCCTCTCCTCATTGGAATTCAGAAGAATGAGAGGTGATCTTATTGAAACGTATAAGATTATGAGGGGGCTTGACCAGGTGCAGAGAGGATGTTTCCACTGATGGTGGAGACTAGAACTAGAGGGCATAATCTCATTTAAAACGGAGATGAGGAGAAATTTCCTCCTCGGGGTTGTAAATCTGTGGAATTCGCTGCTTCAGAGAGCTGTGGAAGCTGAGACATTAAGAAACTGTCTATTTTTTTCTTAAATTTATTCAAACAATAAGGGGTCATGGGGAGCGGGCAGGGAGGTGGAGCTGAGTCCATGATCAGATCAGCCATGATCTTATTGAATCGTGTAAGGGTTAACTTTAAACCACCATTTGGAGTCCGTTAGCCTTAAAGTAAATGCAGTTTTATTAATTAATTGATCCAAGCTAGCAGGGGAGCTATTCCATGAGAAACGCTCAAAGAAGTGACCTGGCGACGTTCTCCTTTTATACAATTTTAGATGAAGTCATTACGTAATTACGCAGGTTACAATTAATACATGATGATTGATTAGTACAGCGCTTCCTCCAGCCTGGCTTCCATATGCCTTAGATGGTCATTCTGGACACTGTTACTATAGATCAAATTATATTTCATTTCTATTCTATCCTTATCTTGTTGTTCATTTCAGTTTCTATGTTATCTGTCTGTACTTTGCCTCCCAAGGTCTTTGATCTGTGAACTAGAACGTTTTGCTTCTTGTAGAATGTTCTCTCAATCTAGGTTCCATTTTAAAATCTGTTAGCTCCATTTTAAAATGGCACAATGTTATAAAGAATTGTAATTTACCTCTTCAGGCCGCATGGCCTACTCCTGTTCCTATTATCTGCTCATGTCTTTAGAATGGGACTTGAACCCACGATCTTCCGACTCTGAGCTGCGAATGCTACCACTGAAACAACGCTGATGCCTCATGTGATAACCAGCTAATACCTTCTGGTCTTTTACAAACTTCACCCAGACAAATTGATTGCATGAACATTTCAGTACTTGGCTTTGTTTTAATCTTGGGAGCTTACCTTGTATTATCAGGAGAGCACCTGAATTTCACTCATTTAAGTCAGTAGATGGGAATAGGAGGAGGCCATTCAGCCTCTCGAGCCTGTTCTGCTATTCAATAAGATCATACTGATTGTATCCTATCTCCATATCCCTAAATACCCTTGTCTAGCAAAAATCTGTCGAACTCTGATTTAAAATTATTAATTAAGCTAGCAACCTTTTGTGGATGAGAGTTCCACATTCTTACCACCCTTTTGTGTGAATAAGTGTTTCCTAACTTTCCTGCATAACCTGGCTCTGATTTTAAGATTATGTCCACTTGTCTTAGACTCCCTCCCCCCCCCCTTCCTAAACCACCACAGCCAACAGGAAATGTTTCTTTTGCTCTTGCTCTACCCTATCAATTCCTTTTTTAAATCCTAAAAACCTCAAATCAAAAATCACCCCGTAGTCCAGGGAATTCAAGTCTAGTGTATGTAATCTCTCAATAAATTTAACCCTCGGAGCCCTTGTAACATTCTGGTGAATCTGTGCTACACACTTTCCAAGGACAGTATGTACACTGTACTCAATGTGGTCTAACCAGGGCTTTGTACAGCTACAGCAAAACTGCCTCCCTTTTTATATTCTAGCCCTCGAGTTGAAAATGCTAACATTCCATTAGCCTTTTTGATTTATGTGTATATATATATTTTTTGTACCTGCCCACTACATTTATGTGATCTGTATACATGAACCCCTAAGTCTCTTTAAACCTCCACTGTTTCTAGCTTTTCACCATTTTTAAAAAGTATTCCGATCTATCCTTTTTTGGTCCAAAATGGATGCCCCCACACTTGCCTGCAATGAAATCCATCTGCCACAGTTTTGCCCATTCACTTAATCTATCAATGTCTCTTGTAATTTTATGCTCCCATCTGCACCACTTACTACACCCCCAATCTTTGTTGTTGGCAAATTTCTGTTGTCCAAGTTATTAATAAATATAGTGACTAGCTGAAGCCCCAGCCTAGATCCTCGTGGGATACCATGAGTCGTTTCCCTCCGATTTGAGTACATGGCAATTATTCCTTCTATGTCTTCTATCCCCTAACCAATCTCCAGATCAATAATTTGCCTTCAGACGAGCCCTGATCTAAATTTTTGCCCTGCCTTTGTCAGCTGAACACTTGACTGTCCATGCTTTCCTTGATGGACTCCCAGCCTCTAACATTTAGTTAATTCAAAACCCGACTGCCCATATCCTACCCTACACCAAGTCTTGACCACCTGTCTCCCTTTCCTCACTCACCTATATTGGATCCCAGTCCTCCAATGCCTGCAATTTAAAATTTGCACCCTTGCATGTAAACTCTCATGGCTTTGCTTTCCTCTTGCTCTCTAACCTCCCCCAGTCCTACATACACCCCTCCTCCTGAGAACTCTGGTCTTTTGTCCATACCTGCTCCCTGGCCCCTCCTCCCTTTTTTGTCTCACCATTGCCTTCAGCTGCCTCGGCTCCATGCTCTGGCATTCTCTCCCTAAGCCTCAATGCCCACCTAGGTCATCCCAACTAATATCTCCTTTGGCTTGGTGTCTGTTTATTTCTGATTTACGCCGGTGATGTTTTGATGTCCTTCTATGTTAAAGGCGCTATTTAAATGCAAGCTGTTTTACCCTGCTGTGATAATGGAATTGAAGTGTGTCAGTTTTTGTTGGTGCGGAGGGAGAACACCAGTTACATTAGATGCATAAAGTAAAATACTTTGCTCTCGAGGTTTTTAAGCCTTTTTTAAAGAGCAGAGACAAATTATTACAGGGTATTTACAACACAAACAAGCCATTTTGCCCAACTGGCCCATGACATTGTTTACGCTCCACATAATCCTCCTCCCATCCTTCTTTGTCCAACCCCCATCAACCTATCCCTCTTCCTTTCTCCCTCATGTTTATCTAGCTTCCTCTTAAATGTATCTGTTAGTCGTCTCAACTCTTTCCCCCCCCCCCCCCACAAGTGGAAACATCTTCTCTACATCTACACTATCAAACCCTTTCATAATCTTAAAGACTTCCATAGGTCACGCTTTAGTCTTCTTGCTTCTAGAGAAAAAGAGACCCAGCCTGTTCCATCTTTCCTGATAATGAAGGGTTTACCCTCTTGGTTCTGGTATCATCTTTCCAGTAATATATAAATATAATATATATAGGACCAGAACTGTTCAGTGCTCCCAAGTGTGATCTAACCAAAGTGCCATACAAGTTTAACATAACTTCACTGCTTTTCAGTTATATTTCTCAAGGAATGAACCCTGTGCTTTTTTTTGCTTTTTCTTTAATGGCCTTATTAATCTACGTTGCCACTTTTCAATGACTCTGTGGCCCCAGATCCTCTACCCAATTTAGATACTTATTTTCCAAGGAGTATGTGGCCTCCTTTTATTCTACACACCCTGCACTTCTCTATATCACTATTGAATTGAAGTAGAGAATGTTGGTTTGGCTTAGTAGGTACCTCCGTAACATCGCCTGTCTCTGCCCTTGCCTCAGCTCATCCACTGCTGAAGCCCTCATCCATGCCTTCGTTACCTCTAGACTTGACTATTCCAATGAACTCCTGGCTGGTCTCCCATATTCTACCCTACCCAAACTAGAGGTGATCCAAAACTCGGCTGGACTTGTCCTAACTTGCACCAAGTCCCGATCACTGTCAAAATCTCGACCTCCGAAAAGAATGACTCCGACACTTATAGCTCCGGCAAAGTTTCTTTAATTCGCTTGCTAGCAAGGGGTAGGTCACACTCAGTCAAGGGCTAAGTGAACACCTCCGAAATGGTTCAGTTTAACAAGATATTTATACAGTAAAACCCAAGTTATGGCCTCTCCCTGTGTATTGCTCTGTCTCAGTCAGTGAATACAGATAGAGTTAATTACTATATTCTGGTCCTGACATGGTATCCAGATATTTCCTTTTGTCAGGGTTATCAGTTGGCCAGCTGGCCATTACTCCATGAGTCATAGGTAATGGGCTATCACCTGTCTTGTATTGTGTCAGGATCGTTCAATTTCCTGGTCAGTTTATCTGTTTGCATCAAATGGATGAGGTCTCTGCAAGAGATAATGGCTAGAAGATAAGGGTGGGGTGACATGGAACTCCTGTAGTGTAGACAATAGGAAAGCACCATGGGGGGGTACTTGTCTCAGCATGACTTGTCTCCTAGCTGTCTGATGGCCATCAGCCATCTCAAACCAGGTTTAGCTGTTTATGCAAGCTGACTGCTAAAATGCAGAAAGTTCTGGAAGGGCCAGGACTCCATTTTGATATATATATATTGCAAAGGGCACACAAATACCGTATGGTATCAGCTTAGATAAAAATACATTTCCACATCACCCATCACCCTGTGTGCTCGCTGACCTACATTAACTTCTGGTTAAGCAACGCCTCGATTTCAAAATTCTCATCCTTGTTTTCAAATCCCTCCATGG